>NW_025963258.1:0-31227 GCF_020740725.1 Corvus hawaiiensis
CTCTGCCCCCCCCCCCCCGATGATTTTATGGCATTTCCCTGGATTTTGGAAGCGGCCAATAAAGGATTTTGATCGCCCCACCCCCACCCTGTCCTGCTGCGTCCGGGGGGGAGGGGCGGGCTGGGGGATCCCCCGGGGGGGCTGGGGGGGCTCTATAGGGGCTGGGGGACCCCGGGGGGGGGAGGGGCGCTATAGGGGCTATGGGCTCTATAGGGGCTGGGGGATCCCCCGGGGGGGCTATAGGGGCTCTATAGGGGCTGTGGGACCCCCGGGGGGGCCTATAGGGGCTCTATAGGGGCTGTGGGACCCCCGGGGGGGCTATAGGGGCTCTATAGGGGCTGGGGGATCCCCCGGGGGGGCTATAGGGGCTCTATAGGGGCTGGGGGACCCCCGGGGGGGCTTATAGGGGCTCTATAGGGGCTGTGGGACCCCCGGGGGGGGGCTATAGGGGCTCTATAGGGGCTGGGGGATCCCCCGGGGGGGCTATAGGGGCTCTATAGGGGCTGGGGGATCCCCCGGGGGGGCTGTGGGGGCTCTATAGGGGCTGGGGGACCCCCGGGGGGGCTATAGGGACCGCTGGGGGGGGTCCGGGAATTGGGGACCAAAAGTTGGGGGGGGCGGGGGTTTAGGGGGATTTGGGGGGGGGGGTCTGGGGGGGCTCAGCAGATCCGGGGGGCTCTGGGGGTGCTGAGGGGGCTTTGGGGGGGTCTGAGGGGAAGGGGGGGTCTGGGGGGGTTGGGGGGTGGGGGGGCTTTGGGGGCGATTTGGGGGGTGCTGGGGGGGGCTTGGGGGGGTCTGGGGGGGTCTCGAGGGGAATGGGGGGGCCTCAGGAGGTGCTGGGGGGGCTTTGGGGGGGGTCTCGAGGGGAATGGGGGGGCTCAGGAGGTGCTGGGGGGCTTTGGGGGGGGTCTCGAGGGGAATGGGAGGCTCAGGAGGTGCTGGGGGGGCTTTGGGGGTCCGTGGGGCTCTGCGGCTGCTGGGAGGGTCTGGGGATCCCGGGGGCTGGGGGGGGTCTGGGGGGGCTTTGGGGGGGGGTCCGGGCAGGGTCGGGGGGGTCCGGGGGGGCGGGGGTCCCTCCCCGTGCGGCGGCCGAACCCCAATCAGAGCCCGAGTTATTTGTGCCCCGTTGCCGTGGCAACGAGCGGGGCTGAGCCGGCGGCAGCGCCGGGGGGGGCACCGGGGGGGGGCCGGGCCGGGGGCGGCACCGGGGGGGGCGGGGGGCGGCACCGGGGACCGGGGGAGGGGCGGCAAAGGGGGGGCCACGGGGGGGCCACGGGGGGGGCCGCACCACACCGGAGGGGGGGGAGGGGCGCTCACCGGGGGGGTCGCGGGGGGGTCACAAAGTTGGGAGGGGGACGCGGAGCGGGGGGGGGGCGGGGGCGTCTGGGTGCCCTCCTGGGGTCCCGGGGGAGTTTGGGGGGGGCCAAGCGCTGCCCCCCCCCCCCCCCGGGTTGTTAATTAAGATTAATTAAGGGGGCGGGGCCGGACGCCGGGGTCCCTTTGGGGGGGGGGAGGAGATGTCCCCCCCCCCCCCGGGGGGGGGAGGGGGCGGTTCATGGCGGGGGGGGTGGAGTCGGGTGGGAGGGGGGTGGGGTTTGGGGAGGGGGAGGGGCTCCCTCGGCCCCGCCCCCCGCCCCGCCCCCACCCGCTTCGCCTCCTCCCTCCGAGCTCCGCGCCCGGATCGGGCCCCCCCCGAGCCGCCCCCCCCACCCCCCCCGCCCCCGCCACCCCCCGGCCGGGCCCCCCCTCCCCTCCATCACACTCGGGGGGCCCCCCCCATCCCCGGCACCACCACCCCCCACCCCTTCGGGGCCCCCCCGCCGCCCCCCACCCTCACCCTCGGGGCTGCCGGAGCCCCCGGCCCAGCGCCCCCCACATTGCGCCCCCCCATTTAAGGACCCCCCCCCCATTTTACCACCCCCCCATTCTCCCCCCCCCTCCATTTTCACCCCCCCCCCCAAATTTTAACCCCCCTCATTTTTGACCCCCCCACCCCCATTCCCCCCCCCCCCCCCGCATGCCGGACCCCCCTCCTTGACCCCCCCCTCCTCCCCCTCACCCCCCTTCACTGCCCCCCCCAGCACCCCCCTCCCTCTCCCCCCCCCACCCCCCCGGGGCATGGAGGGCGCGGGGGGCGGCGGGGCCCCCCCGGGGGGTTCCGACCCCCCCGACCGCGCTGTCGAGTACCTGCTGGAGCTGAACCGGATTATCGCGACTCAGCGACATCTCCTGGCCTCGCAGCGCCGCCGCATCGCGCAGCTCGAGGGGCAGCTGCAGCGCCTGGCCCGCGAGAACCGGCACCTGCGGCAGCGCGGGGGGGGCGCGGGACCCCCGCCCCGGCACGCGGTGAGGGGGGGCAGGGCCGGGGGGGGGAGGGGGAGCGATGTTTGGGGGGGTGCCAGGAGATCGGGGGGGGGGGGGGGTCACGGGGGGGTCACGGCGTGGGGAGGGCGGGTGGGGGGAGGGGAAGGTGGGGAGGGGGGTGTGGGGGGGCGTGGGGTTATGGGGTGGGGGAGGGGGGTCACGGGGGGGGTCACGGGGATTGGGTTATGGACGGGGGTCACTGGGGGGTCGCGGGTGGGGGGGGGGCTGGGATTGGGGGTGCAGGGGGTCAGGAAGGGGATATGGGGAGGGGTCGTGCAGTGGGGGCCCCGATTTTGGGGGTGGGGAGGGTGAATTGGGGGGGGTCGTGGGCTGGAAAGCCTCGTTGGGGGGGGTGCGGGGGGTGGGGAGGGGGTTCTGGGGGGTCGAGGGGAGCCTCGGATCGGGAGGGGAGGGGCCTTTGGGGGGTTCGTGGGGCGGGGACCCCCGATTTTGGGGGTGTGGAGGGGCTGGGGAGACCCCCGGGCTTGGAGGCAGAGGGGGTTACGGGGGGGTCATGTAGGGGGGACCCCAGTTTTGGGGGTTACTGAAGTGGGGAGGGGGCTTGGGGGGGTGGGGATCTCGGGTTTGGGGCGTAGGGGCTGCACAGGGGAATTTGGCGGGGGGGGGTCCTGAGTGCGGACCCGGGTTTGGGGGTCATGGAGGTCACAGGGGGCTTGTGGACCAGGGACCCTCGAATTGGGGGCTCTCGGGGTTGGGCTGGGGGTCCCCGGGGGGGCTTTTCGGGCTGGGACGGGGTCAGGGGGGGTCTCAGGGCCGTGTGGGGCAGGTTGGGGCTCCCAGGGGTCCCATCTGGGCAGGGTCAAGGGGGTCCTGCGCCCGTGTGGGCCCAGCTGGGGGCTCCACATCGGCGGGGTCAGGGGGTCCCGCGGCCACGAGGGATTGGGTCAGGGGCACTCAGGGCTGCACGGAGCAGGGCAGGGGGCTCAGGGAGCTCCAGACCGAGCTGGGGGGGTCCCAGGGCTATCCGGGCACGTCAGGGGGTCCAAGGGATGGACAGACCGGGTTGGGGGTCTCAGAGCCCCACGGGCCAGGGGCAGGCCGGGGTCCCTACATCCCCAGGACCGGTCCGGCCCGGCCCCCGGTGCCACCCCCGTGTCCCCCCCCCCCCGCCAGGGCCACGCGGACCCCGACGGTCAATACCAGAACCACCTGGAGGCCGAGGGGCCCTACGGGGACCCCGAGCTGCCGTACCCGCCCCGCGCCGAGCGGGACCTGCCCTACCCGGCTCACGGCGACCCCGACGGGGCGTACCCGGCGCACCTGGACCGCGACGGGACCTACCCCGAGCACCTGGAGCACGACGGGACCTACCCGGAGCACCTGGAGCGGGAGCGGGGAGCGGCCCTACCCCGCGCACCTGGAGCGGGACGCGCAGTTCGAGGCGCTGGCCGAGCGGGACGGGCCCTTCTCCGGCCGCGCTGACCACGAGCGGCCCTACCCGAGCCGCAAGGAGCGGGAGCGGCCCTACCTGAGCCGCGCCGAGCGGGGACGGGCCCTACGCGGCCCGCATGGACCAGGAGGGGCAGTTCCACGGCTTGCCTGGAGCGGGACCTCCAGTACCAGCCGCACCTGGAGCGCGACGGGCAGTACCCGGGCAGGATGGAGCAGGACGGGCAGTACTCCGGCCGCATGGACCAGGACGGGCAATATTCCGGCCGCATGGACCGCGAGGGGCCGTACCCGGCCCGGCTGGACCGCGACGGGCAGTACCCGGGGCGGCTGAGCAGGACGGGCAGTACCCGGAGCGGGACGGGCAGTACCCGGCCCGGATGGACCCCGAGGGGCCGTACCCGGCCCGGCTGGAGCGGGAGGGGCCGTTCCGGGCCCGGGACGGGCCTACGGGCCCTGCTGGGAGCGGGACTGGGCGCGGGGGCCCCTGAGCCGCGGCCCCTCCCGCAGCTCCAGCCCCGGCCGGGGGGCACCAGCACCAGCGCCAGCACCAGCCCGGCCACCACCCTGCAGCGCAAGTACGGAGCGGGATGGGCGCGGGGGGGACGGGAACGGCCCCCAAAAACCGGGACTGGGGGGTGGGGAACCGCCCCAAGGTCGGGAACGGCCCCAAAATCAGGGACTGGGCATGGGGAACCGCCCCAAGGTCGGGAACGGCCCCAAAATCAGGGACTGGGCATAGGGAATATCCCAAAAATCCGGGATCGGGGGTTGGGAACGGCCCCAAAATCCAGGATTGGGAACGGCCCCAAAATCCGAGATTGGGGAGCTGGGGTTCAGGAACACCCCCCCCAGAATGGGGGATCTGGGATTTGGGAACCTGGGATCCGCCAAAATGCGGGATTTGGGGATCTGGGACTCCCCTCAAAAATCCAAGATCTGGGGATCCAGGATTCAGGACCCCTCCCCCCCCAAAACCTGGGATTTGGGATCAGCGATTTGGAAATCCACGATCGGGAGACCCCCCTCAAAATCCGGGATCTGGGGCTCTGGGACATCCCCAAGTCCGGGATCTGGGATTTAGGAATCCAGAACACGGGACTCCCACCAAAACCTGGGATTTGGGATCTGGGGACGCATTCCCCGCTCAAAATCCGCGATTGGGGATCGGCGGCTCCTCCCTTCCACCCTCCGAAATCGGGGATTTGTGGATGCGGCCCCTCCCAAATCCGGCCCCCCCGGGGGGGGGGGAGCAGGTGCGGGATCCGCGGGGGGGGGCGCGACGTCAGAGCCCCCCCCGAGCCCCCCCCGGGCACCGTCTGTCGGCCCGGGGGCAGCCGGGGACAGCCGGACACTGGGGGGGCACCGGGGCCCTCTCGGGGGGATTTGGGGTGGGGGGAGCGCCTGGATCCCTTTGGGGGGGGAGGAGTCCCCGGGGGGGTCTCTGCCCCTCACTGACCCCCCCCCCCCTCCCCCCCTTCCCCCCCCAGGTCGGATCGCGACAGCTCGAGGACAGTGAGGTCAGTGCTGCCCCTCCCCCCCCCGGCCCTTGACCGCGCCCCTCCCCCGCTGCCCCTCCCCCCGCTGCCCCTCCCCCTCGGACGCCTGGGTCCCCTCCCTGGGGTGGGGGAGGGTGTGGGGGTGTCAGGTGAGTCACGACAGGGCTGCTGTATCGCGACAGGGCCGTTCTGTCGTGACACCCCCCCGCATGTCGCGACAGGTCCGACACGTTGCAATGGAGCCGACCCGTCGCGAGAGGGCCGGGCCCGTTGCAATAGGGCTAATGTGTCGTGACAGCGCTGATATATCGCAAGCGGCCGATATATCAGGGCAGGACCTAGCATGTCACGATAGGGCTGGCATGTCACAGCGGGGCTGGCATGTCACAGCGGGGCTGGCACATTGCGCCAGGGCCGTCCCGTTGTAGCGGGCGGGGCTGACATGTCGGGACAGGCCCCCGGCGTGTCGCGACGGGCCCGAGATGTCGTGACGGCCCCCCCGTCATGTCGCGACAGGCGGGGCCACGCGGTTGCCGGGGCGGCGTTGCCGGGCGACGGCGCGGGCGGTGACAGCGGTGACAGCGCCGGGGGAGGCGACGGGGGGGGCGTTGCCGTGGCAACGGGACCCGCCCCCGGCGCCGGGTCCGACCCCCCGGGCGGCCCCAAAAAAACCCAAAATCGCCCCAAAACCCCCCCGGGCAGGGGAGGGGCCGTGCCGGGGTGGGCGACAGTGCCAGGGCGGGCCGGCGGCGACGGGGCGGGCGACAGCGCGGGCGACATCGTCGTGCAAGGGCTGTGCCGGGGTGTGCAAGGGCCGTGTGACACCACGTGTGACACCACGTGTGACACCGTGTGTGACATTGCATGTGACACCGTGTGTGACACTACGTGTGACACTGTGACACCGTGTGACACCGTGTGACATCGTGTGACACTGTGTGTGACATCCTGTGACACCGCATGTTGCACTGCATGTGACATCATGTGACACCGTGTGTGACACCATGTGACATCATGTGACACCATGGGACACTGTGTGTGACACCGTGTGACACCGTGTGACACTGTGTGTGACATCCTGTGACACCGCATGTGACATCGCATGTGACATCATGTGACATGATGTGACAGTGTGTGACACCGTGTGTGACATCATTTGACGCTGTGTGACAGTGTGTGACACTGCGTGTAATATTGTGTGACGCTGTGTGACATCGTGTGACTGTGTGTGTGACACCGCGTGTGACACCACGCGTGACACCACGCGTGATACCATGTGACATGATGTGACACCGTGTGTGACACTGTGTGATATCGTGTGACACCATGTGACGTGACACTGCGTGTGCCACTGCGTGTGCCACTGCGTGTGCATCGTGTGACATCGTGTGACACCGCGTGACACCGTGTGTGACACCACGTGTGACACTGTGACACTGTGACATGATGTGACACCACGTGTGACACCATGTGACAGTGTGTGTGACACTGTGTGACACCGCGTGACACCGCGTGACACTGTGTGACACCACGTGTGACACCATGTGACAGTGTGTGTGACACTGTATGTGACACTGTGTGTGACACCACGTGTGACACCATATGACCCTGTGTGTGACCCTGTGTGTGACACTGGTGCGGGTGACACCCTGGGCAGCCCTGTGCGAGAGCATGTGACAGCAGTGCCGCTGTGCCAGGGGTGGCAGCCGCCTGTAACCCCTGTGCAAGAGCACGTGACCCCCGTGTGACCCCTGCGTGACCCCCGCGTGACCCCCGTGTGACCCCCGTGTGACACCGCGCCAGGGCTGTGCCGGCGCGTGCCAAGGGCCGTGTGACAGCGGCGACACCGCGCCGGGGTGTCCAACCCTTGTGTGACCCCGTGCTGGGGCTGTGCCGGGGCGTGCGAGGGCCGTGTGACACCACGTGTGACACCGCGTGTGACATCGCATGTGGCCGTGTGTGACATCGTGTGACATTGTGTGACACTGTGTGACCATGTGTGACACCACGTGACTGCATGTGACACTGTGTGACATCGTGTGACACCGTGTGGCACTGTGTGACACCGCATGTGACATTGTGTGACACTGTGTGTGACATCGCATGTGACACCGTGTGACACCCTGTGACATCGCATGTGACACCGTGTGTGACCGTGTGTGACACCGTGTGACACCGTGTGACTGTGTGTGACACCATGTGTGACACCGTGTGTGACCGTGTGTGACACTGTGTGACACCCTGTGACATCGCATGTGACACCGTGTGTGACCGTGTGTGACACCGTGTGACACCGTGTGACTGTGTGTGACACCATGTGTGACACCGTATGTGACCGTGTGTGACACTGTGTGACACCCTGTGACATCGCATGTGACACCGTGTGTGACACCATGTGACACTGTGTGACTGTGTGTGACACCATGTGTGACACCGTGTGACATTGCATGTGACACTGTGTGTGACACCGTGTGTGACACCGTGTGTGACACCGCGTGTGACATCGCGTGACACCGTGACCGTGTGTGACACCGTGTGTGACACCGTGTGACACCGTGTGACACCGTGTGACATCGCATGTGACACTGCGTGTGACACCGTGTGTGACACCGCGTGTGACACCGTGACACCGCGTGTGACACCGTGTGTGACATCGCATGTGACACCGTGTGACACCGTGTGACATTGCATGTGACATCGTGTGTGACACCGTGTGACATCATGACCGTGTGTGACACCGTGTGACACTGTGCCAGGCGGTGACACCCCCGTGCCAGGGCCGTGTGTCCTCGCGTGTCCTCGTGTGCGGGTGTGCCGGGCTGTGACCCCCCCGTCCCTGTCCCTGTCCCGGCCGTGTCCCCTCCCTGTCCCCCCAGGGACCCCGAGGTCCGGCAGGGCCGGAATTCCGGCCGGAGCCTTCCGGACTTGGGGGGGGCAGGAAAGGGGGGGAGGGGCTGCCATGAGTTCGCCAGGTCTGAGGGCCTGGACACCCCGGACCCCCTCAGACACCCCGGACCCCCCCAGACACCCCGGACCCCCCCAGACCCCTCCGGGACCCCCCCGGACCCCCCCCCGACCCCTCCGGGACCCCCCCGGACCCCCCTGACCCCTCCCCTGCTCGGACCCCCCATGACGTGAGTGCGGGACACTGGGGTGGGTGGGGGGGACCTGGGACCCCCCGGGCGGGGTCAGGGAGGGGAGGGGACCCCCAGGACCCCCCAGAGTGGGGTTTGGGGTCGGGGGGGTCAGCGGGTCCCTCCCTGGGGGGGGCTGGGGGGGTCAGGCCTGGACCCGCCGCCGTGGGGCCCCTCCCCCATCCCGGGGATCCACTGGATCCCTCCCCACCCCCACCCCCGGCTCGTGTCCCCTCCCCCCCCCCTCGTGTCCCCCTCCCCCCCCGTGTCCGTGTGTCCGTCCCCCCCCTCCGGCTCTTGACTCGTTTCTCTCCTCTCTCTCCTCCCTGTCCGTCCGTCCATCTGTGTCCCCCGTGGCCATCCATGTCCCCCCCGTGTCCGTCTGTCCGGCTGCCACCCAACCCACCCCCCATCCATCTGTCCCCCCCCGCTGTCCGTCCCTGTCCATCTGTCCGTGCCCCCCCACTGTCCGTCCCTCCACAGTGACCCGTAGCCATCTGTCCCCTCCCATCCCCGGTCACCGTTCCCCCATCCGTCTGTCCCGCGTTGTGCCCTCTGTCCGTCTGTCCCCCTGTCCATCATCCCTCTGTCCCGTCCCCATGTCCGTCTGTCCCCCAGCGTCCCCTCTGTCCCTCTGTCTGTCCCCTCCGTCCGCTGCCCCGTCCACTGTCCCCCGTCCGTCTCCGTGTCGCCCTCACCCGCTGACTCCCCCGTGTGTCCGTCTGTCCCCGGTTGTCCCCCCACCCACCCGACTGTCCCCCCACCCATCTGTCCCCACCGTCCGTCTGTCCCCACCGTGCGTCCCCCTGCCCATCACCCCCTGTCCACTGTCCACTGTCCCCTGTCCGTCCCTGTCCCCCTGTCTGTCCCCCCCTCCAGGTGCCACCCTCAGGTGCTTTGGCTGCTCCAACCTCCCCCCGCCCGCAGGTAAGAGCCGGACCCCCGGGGCCGCAGGGGCCTGTGTCGGTCCCTATAGGGGCCATAGGGACCCCAGGGACCTACAGGGGCCCCCTATAGGGGCCATAGGGACCCCAGGGACCTACAGGGGCCCTGGCGGAGCCCTGGGGGGCCTTGAGGGGCTGTACAGATCCCATAGGGACCCCGGGGCTCTATAGGGGCCCGTTCAGCTCTCCCTGGCCATAGAGACCCAGGGCTGTGGAGGGGCCCATATAGGATCCCTATAGGGCCATACCAGGGCTGCACAGGGGCCATGTGAGCCCCAGGGACCTGTAGGGGACACAGAGACTTGAGGGACGTGTAGGGGCCCATACAGATCCCTATAGGGGCCCTGTGGCCCCCGGGGCCTGTAGAGAAGCTATAGGGGCCCCCAGGGCTCCATAGGGGCCCGTACAGACCCCTATAGGGGCCGTATGGGCCCTGCGGCCCCATAGGGGCCCATACAGATGCCTAGAGGGGCCCTCCGGTCCCCAGGGCCCTATAGGGTCTCTATAGGCGCCGCCTGCTCCTCCTCCGGCCGCCGGGGGGGCGGGGGGGCTGTTTGGGGGCGGTTGCCATGGCAACGCCTCCATCATGGCGCCTCCTCGGGCTATTTTGGGGAGGGGGCGGTGCCGGGGGGGCGGGGCTCGGGGGGGACCCAGCGGCCGGGACCCTCCCCCGGGGAACCCCCCCTCCCCTCCCCCCGCCCCCAGCCCCCGCCGCGTCTCCATGGCAACCGCCGCCCCCCGCCCGCCGCGTCGCCATGGCAACCGCCATCGGGGGGGGGGGGGGGGCGCTCCGCGCATGCGCCGGGGAACAGGGACACCCCCCCCCCCCCCCAACCCCCCAGCCCCCCCTTGGGGACCCCCGGCCTGGGGGGGGCCTGGGGGCGCCCCCTCCCCGTCAGGGACCCCCCAGTTGGGGCGGGGGGGGGTCCCCAACCTCAGGGGGGGCGTCTCCCCCCCCCGGGGACCGAGCTCCCCCCAGCAGGGACCAGGCTCCGGGCCCCCCCCGCAGTTTTCTGGGGGGGGACACGACCCCCCCATTCCATGTCAGAGGGACCCAGGCGTCCGCCCCCCCCCCCCCCCCCAGGACCCTCCTCCCATCCCCCCCCACCCAGGGGGTCTCGGCGTCCGGGCACGCGCAGAGCGGGGGGGGTGGGGGGGGGTCTCTCCTCGGCTCCTCCCCCCCCCTCACCCCCCCCGCACCGCCCGGCCGGGCCCTGGTTCTGCTGCGGAGGCGCCGGGGGCTCCCCCGCCCCCGCCCAGGACCCTCCCCCCGCCGCCCCCTCCCCTCCCGGGGGTGTCCCCGTGTGTCCCCCCCCCTTTTTGGGGGCGCCTCCCCCCCCCCCCAAAATGTGGTGCCTGCAGTGCACGGCCGACCGGCGGCGGGGGCCGCTCCGGCAGCGGCTGCTGCACGGGTGAGTCGGGGACCCCCGGGACCCCCCCGGCACCCCCCCGGCACCCCGAGACCCCCCGGGACCCCTCAGACCCTTCCCCTCCCCCTCCCCCTGCGCGGCGCCCCCCTCCCCCCTCTCCCCCCTCCCGTCCCCCCTCCGGGCCCCCCCCACCCGCCCGGGACCCCCCCCGGGAGTTTTGGGGGCCCCCCCGCCCCCCCCCGCTCTGCTCCGCCCCTCCCCCACCCGACGCTGGGTCCCCGCGGGGCTGGGGGGAGGAGACGCGTCTGTCCCTGTGTCCGTGTGTCCCCCGTGTGCACGTATGTCCCTGCCATGTGTCCGTGTGTCCCCATGTCCATGTGTCCGTGTGTCCCAATGGCCATATGTCCATGTCCCCATGTCTGTCATGTCCGTGTGTCCGTGGGTCCCGATGGCCATATGTCCATGTCCCCATGTCCGTGTCTGTGTCCCCATGTCTGCGTGCCCCACATCATGTCCCCATGTCCCCCTGTCCCTGTGTCCCATTGTCTGTGTCCCCATGTCCATCTGTCCCATGTCCCTGTGTCCATGTCCCTACATCTTCCGTGTCCCTGTGTCCCCACGTCTGTCACGTGTCCCTGTGTCTCTGTGTCCCTGCATCTCATGTCTGTCACTTCCATGTGTCCCATGTCCCTCTGTCCCCATGTCCCTCTGTCCCCATGTGTCTCATGTCCCCATGTCTGTGTCTGTGTGTCCCCATGTTGGCCATGTCCGTGTGTCCCACATCTGTGTGTCCCCATGTCCATGTGTCCCACGTCCTGGTGTCTGTCTGTGTCCCCATGTCCCACATCCCTGGGTCTCTGTCCCCATGTCCGTGTGTCCCACGTCCTGGTGTCTGTCTGTGTCCCCATGTCCCACATCCCTGGGTCTCTCTTCCCATGTCCCTGTGTCCCCCCAGTCCCCGCTTTGGTGGCTCCAGGCTGTCTGAGGGGTCTCAGGAGGACCTGGGGTGGTCTCAGGGAGGTTTAGGGGGAGGTCTCAGAGAGGTCTGGGGGGTCCCGGGAGGGTTTCAGGGTGGTTCAGGGAGGTCTGGGGTGGTTTGGGGGGGTCTGGGGTGTCTCTGTGGGGTCTCAGGGGGTCCCGACGTGGGGGTGACGCGGTGTCCCCGCAGCGTGGACGGCGAAACGCCGGGCAGCGAGGGGGGGGGGGCCGGTGCCCGACAGCCCCGGGAGACCCCCCCCCTACCGCGGCCTCCCCCAGCCGGCGCCCCAGGGCCCAGGAGGAGCCGGGGGTGGCCCCGGGGGGGGCTCCCCGGGGGTGGCCTGGCCCCGGCTGCCCCCCCAGCCGGCCAGCGTGGCCCTGCGCAAGCAGGAGGAGGAGGAGGAGAGCAAGAGGCCGAAGGCTCTGAGCGACAGCTACGAGCTCTCCACCGACCTGCAGGACAAGAAGGTACCTGGGGACACCTGGGGACACCCCCGGGACGGGCCCCGGCCATGTGTGAGGTCGTTGGCCACGTGTGATGGTCATTGGCCACGTGTGATGGTCACAACCCATGTGTGATGGTCACTGGCCACGTGTGACAGTCCCCAGCCTGTGTGATGGTCCCCAGACCCGTGTGATGGTCCCTGTCCCCATACAATGGTCCCTGTCCCCATATGAGGCCACCGTGTCCCCCCTCTCCGCTGCCCACCCTCTTTCCTGGGTGTTGCCTCTCCTGTGTCCTTCTCTTGCCCATGTCCCCATCCCTGTCCCCATCCCCATGTCCTCATGTCCTCATTCATGTCCCCATGTCCCCATCCTCATGTCCTCATTCATGTCCCCCTGTCCCCAACCCCATCCCCAACCCCATGTTCTCATCCACATCCACATCTCCATGTCCCCATCATTATGTCCTCATCCGCGTTCCCACCCATGTCCCCATCCTCATCCATGTCTCCGTGTCCCCATGTCCCCATCCACATTTCATCCATGTTTCCATCCATGTCATGTCTGCATCCATGTCCCCATCCCCATGTCCCCACATCCCCGTGTCCCCATTTACAACCCTGTGTCTACATTTCCCTATGTCCCCCTCCATGTCCCCATGTCCCCATGTCCCCATCCCCGTCCCCACACCCCCATTCCCATCCATGTCTTCATCCCCATGTCCCAATCCCCATGTCCCCATCCATGTCCCCATCCTTGTCCGTGTCCCCATATCCCCATGTCCCCACCCATGTCCCCATCCACATCCCAATCCCCATGTCCCCACCCATATCCCCATGTCCCCAACTCCATGGCCCCGTCCACACCTCCATGTCCCCATGTCCCCACCCGCATCCCCGTGTCCCCAGCCCCACATTCTCATCCACGCCTCCATGTCTTCATCCCCATGTCCCCACCCATGTCCCCAAACCCATGTTCTCATTCACACCTCCATGTCCCCACATGTCCACCCATGTCCCCACATGTCCACCCATGTCCCCATGTCCCCACCCATGTCCCGTGTCCCCGTCCTCATCCACGTCCCCGTATCCCCACATCCCCACCTGCATCTCCATGTCCCCAACCCCACGTTCTCATCCACACCTCCATGTCCCCATGTCCCCATACATGTCCCGTGTCCCCATCCTCACCCATGTCCCCATGTTCCCACATCCCCACCCATGTCCCCACCCTCATCCACGTCCCCATGTCCCCACCCATGTCCTGTATCTCCATCCTCACCCATGTCCCCACCCTCATCCACGTCCCCATGTCCCCACCCATGTCCCTGTGTCCCCATCCTCACCCATGTCCCCACGTCCCCATGCGTGTCTCGTGTCCCCATCCTCACCCATGTCCCCACCCATGTCCCCGTGTCCTCATCCTCACCCATGTCCCCATGTCCCCACCCATGTCCCCGTGTCCCCAACCTCACCCGCGTGTCCCGTGTCCCCATCCTCATCCATGTCCCCATGTCCCCACTTGTGTCCCCACTTGTGTCCCGTGTCCCCATCCTCACCCACGTCCCCACGCGTGTCCCGTGTCCCCGCAGGTGGAGATGCTGGAGCGCAAGTACGGGGGCTATTTCCGCTCGCGGCGGGCGGCGCGGACGATCCAGGCCGCGTTCCGGCGCTACCGCATGGCGCAGAAGTTCGAGCGGCTGCGCAGCGAGGGTGGCCGGGCACGACGCCTGGCGCTGCCGGGGCTGCGCCTCCAGTTCTCCTTCGAGGAGTACGACCGCGGCCCCCCGGCCCCCGCCCCGGGGCCGCCCCCGCCGCCCCCCCCGTACTTCCAGGGCAAACCGGCCTCGCTGGACGAGGGCGTCCTGGGGGGGCCGCGGCGCGCGCCCCGCTACGGGGGGTCCTGCCGGGCCGGCCTGGACGGGGGCGGGGGTCCCGGCGAGGGGGCGGCGGTGGGGGGCGGCGCCGGGGTGGGGGGCGCGGGAAGCCCCCCCCGGCAGCTCTCGGCGTCGGCCGATTTCGGGCCCGGAGGCGCCGACCTGGAGGAGGCCTTTGCGCAGCAGGTGGGGGTCAGGGGGGTTACGGGGTCACAGGGGGGTCCTGGGGGTTACGGGGTCATGGGGGTCACAGGGTCACGGAGGGTCACAGGGGTCATGAGGATCAGGGGGGACGTGGGGGTCAGGGGGTCACAAGACCACGGACGCCACAGGGGCCATCGGGGGTCATAGGTGACAAAGGGAGTCAGGGGGGTCATGGAGGTCACAGTGGCCACTAAGGGGTCATTGGGTCATGGGGGGGCCATGGGAGGGGTCACAGGGAGTCGGGGGTTATGGGGGTCACATGGGTCACCCTCACCCCCCCGGCCAAGGGGAGGTCACAGGGGCCATGGGGGATCATGGGGAGTCGGGGGCCTCGCAGGGGGGTTCCGGGGGGGTCCGGAGCCAACGGGGGGGCGCAGAAGGACCTCTGGGGGTGGGGGCTCACGGGGGTCCCGTCCCTGCAGGTGAAGTCATTGGCCGCCTCCATCGATGAGGCGCTGGGGGGGGGTCGCGGGGTCCCCCCCGGCGCCCCGGCCCCCCCCGCGGGGGACAGCGCGGCCACCTCCGCCAGCGACGTCACCCTGTACCTGGACGAGGGGCTCCCCGGCTCCCCCCACTCCCCCGAGAGAGCCCCCAGCCCCGAGCCCCCCCCGGACACCGGGGGGCCGCCGCCCCCGCCCGCCCCGCCGCCCCCCCCGCCGCCCCCCGCCAACCCCCCCGGCCCGGCCGAGCGCTGGGGGGGCCCCGAGGAGCCCCCCCGGCGGGGCCCCCCGTGCCTGGAGTGCCGGGGGCGGGGGGCCGGGGGGGGGCACCCGCCGCTGCTGACGGTGGAACCCCCGAGCGACAGCTCCGCCGACCTGAGTGACCGCTCGGACCGCGGCTCCATCAACCGGGGAGGCCCCTACGAGCCCGAGGGGGCCGGGGGGGGCACCTTGCCCCGCTCCGGGCCCCCCCACCGCTGCTTCCACCCCGAGGGGCCCCCCCCGCCGCCCCCCGGCCCCCCGCCCCCCCCTGCGGCCGAGGAGGGCTCCGAGGGGGACAATGAGAGCCTGGGCAGCAGCTCCAACTCCAACGAGACCCTCAACTGCTCCTCGGGCTCCTCGTCCCGCGACAGCCTCCGCCGGCCCCCCCCGCCGCCCCCCCCGCCGCCCACCGCCCCCCCGCAGCCCCCCGGCCCCGCCGGCCCCCCCGGCAAGGCCACGTACCAGCGGGAGCCGCGGCAGAGCTGGGACTCGCCGGCCCTCAACAACGACGTGGTGCAGCGGCGGCAGTACCGCATCGGCCTCAACCTCTTCAACAAGTGAGGGGGGCCGGGGGGGCCGTGCTGGACGTGGGGTGGGGGCTGCGGGTCCGGCAGCGCGGCTGCGCGGCACTCCCAGGGTCCCCAGGGAAAGAGCGGGGTGGGACTGTTGGTGACCCCGTGGCGAGGGTGGGGTGATGTTCTAGGTGACCCTATAGAGAGGACATGGGGATGTTGGTGGCCCTGGAGAAGGGTGAGGTGGCCTGGGTGGCCCCACGGAAGGACAGGATGGCCGTGGTGGCCCTGTAGCAAGGGCAGGGTGGTGTTTGAGGTGACCTTGTAGAACCCCAATGACGTTCTAGGTAACCGTACAGTGAAGTTCTAGGTAACCCCACGGTGACATTCCAGGTGACCCAGTGCTCAAGACATGACAGTGTTCCAGGTGGCCCCGTAGATGACCAGGTGGCCCCGTAGACGACCAGGTGGCCCTAGAGCCAGGAGCAGGTGACGTTCTAGGTCACTCTACAGCCAGAGTGACCACCACAGGTGACCCTGCGCCCACTCCCCGCAGGAAGCCGGAGAAGGGGATCCAGTACCTGATCGAGAGGGGGTTCCTGTCTGACACCCCCGTGGGTGTCGCCCACTTCATCCTGGAGCGGAAGGGCCTGAGCCGGCAGATGATCGGCGAGTTCCTGGGCAACCGCCAGAAGCAGTTCAACCGCGACGTCCTCGAGTAAGGGGGGGACACGCTGGGGAGGGGGGCTGGGCCGGGCTTCGGGGGGTCCCCCAGACCCATGCCCTGCCGCGGGGTCTCGGCAGCTGCGTGGTGGACGAGATGGATTTCTCCGGGATGGAGCTGGACGAGGCCCTGCGGAAGTTCCAGTCCCACATCCGGGTGCAGGGGGAGGCGCAGAAGGTCGAGCGCTTGATCGAGGCCTTCAGGTGAGGGGTGGGTCCCTGTCCCCACGTCGCCACGTCCCCACATCCCCCTGTCCCTGTGTCCCCACGTCCCCGCTGCATTGCCCCTGCCACCAGGCCACAGCACACAGTGGTGTGGCCACCATGGGGTGACGTTCTAGGTGACCCTATGGACTGGGGGGGGGACACAAGGGGATGGTGGCCCCTGTGGGACCAGGTGCCATTCTAGGTGACCCTACAGACTGGCAGGACATTGGGGGGTGGCCCCTGGACCACAGGGTGATGTTCTAGGTGACCCTGTGGATCAAGGAGGGGACGTGGGGGTGGTGGGCCCATGTTCTAGGTGACCCTACACACTCGGGGGCCCCGGGGTGGCTGTGGGGTGCAGAGGCCACCCTGCAAGGCGGGGCCAGCCGTGGGGCACTGTGACCCCATGGGCCGTGGGGGTTGTCCGCCCCGCAGCCAGCGCTACTGCGTGTGTAACGCGGCCCTGCTGCGCCAGTTCCGCAACCCGGACACCATCTTCATCCTGGCCTTCGCCATCATCCTCCTCAACACCGACATGTACAGCCCCAGCGTCAAGGCCGAGCGCAAGATGAAGCTCGAGGATTTCATCAAGAACCTGCGAGGTGAGGCCCCGCCGGCCCCTCACCCCCCGGTGACCCCTGCCTGGGGGCACAAGTCCTAGAGCGGGCATGGCTGCCGTGGGTTCTAGAGCAGGGCTGGGTGTTGTGGGTTCTAGAGTGGGCCTGGAACCACACGTTCTAGAGCAGGGCTGGGTGTTGTGGGTTCTAGAGCAGGGTGGGGTGGGGGTTGCAGGTTCTAGAGCGGGGTGGGGGGTCACGGGTTCTAGGACGAGGCTGGGCGCTGCAGGTTCTAGAGCGGGGACCGGGTGCCACGTGCTCTAGAGCAGGGTGGGTGTCATGGGTTCTAGAGCAGGGCTGGGTGTTGCAGGTTCTAGAGCAGGGCTGGGTGTCACACGTCCTAGGGCGGGGCCGGGCATTGCAGGTTCTAGAGCGGGGTGGGTGTCACAGGTTCGAGGATGGGGCCTGGGTGCCACAGGTTCTAGAGCAGGGCCGGGTGTCATGGGTTCTAGGACGGGGCCTGGATGCCACAGGTTCTAGGACGGGGCTGGGTGCCACAGCTTGTAGAGTGGGGTGGGCGTCACGGGTTCTAGAGCGGGGCTGGGTGCCACAGGTTGTAGAGTGGGGTGGGCGTCACGGGTTCTAGAGCGGGGCTGGGTGCCGCGGGTTCTAGGACGGGGCTGGGTGTTGCGGGTTCTAGAGATGGCCCTGTCATTGTGGCTTCTAGAGCGGGCCCACAGTTTCTAGAGGAGGGCAGGGTCTGTGTGGGTTCTAGAGTGAGGGCTGGGCAGCGCGTGTTCTAGAGCGGGCGGCGTGATGTGGGTTTCTGGAGCAGGTCTGTGTTCGGTGGGTTCTAGATCAGGATTGGCACGGTTGGGGTTCTAGATCAGCCAGAGAGCAGCATGTTCTAGAACAGGTCAGTAGGTTCTAGAGCAGGACCGGTAGGTTGCTGGTTCTGGAGTGGAGCCGGGTGTGGGGTGTTTTAGAGCCAGTCTGGGTGTCAGGGTTCCAGAGTGGGGGCAGCTGTTGTGGGTTTCAGAGCCCGTCTGGGTGTCGGGGTTCCAGAGTGGGGGCAGCTGTTGTGGGTTTCAGAGCCCGTCTGGGTGTCGGGGTTCCAGAGTGGGGGCAGCTGTTGTGGGTTTCAGAGCCCGTCTGGGTGTCGGGGTTCCAGAGTGGGGGTGGCTGTTGCAGGTTCTAGAGCCCGTCTGGGTGTCAGGGGCTCTAGAGCCAGTCTGGGTGCCGGGGTTCCAGAGTGGGGGCGGCTGTTGCAGGTTCTAGAGCCCGTCTGGGTGTCAGGGGCTCTAGAGCCAGTCTGGGTGTGGGGGTTCCAGAGTGGGGGCGGCTGTTGCAGGTTCTAGAGCCAGTCTGGGTGCCGGGGTTCCAGAGTGGGGGCGGCTGTTGCGGTTCTAGAGCCTGTCTGGGTGTCGGGGGCTCTAGAGCCAGTCTGGGTGTCAGGGTTCCAGAGTGGGGGCGGCTGTTGCAGGTTCTAGAGCCAGTCTGGGTGTGGGGGTTCCAGAGTGGGGGTGGCTGTTGCAGGTTCTAGAGCCCGTCTGGGTGTCAGGGGCTCTAGAGCCAGTCTGGGTGTCGGGGGCTCTAGAGCCAGTCTGGGTGTGGGGGTTCCAGAGTGGGGGCGGCTGTTGCAGGTTCTAGAGCCCGTCTGGGTGTCAGGGGCTCTAGAGCCCGTCTGGGTGTCGGGGGCTCTAGAGCCAGTCTGGGTGTGGGGGTTCCAGAGTGGGGGTGGCTGTTGCGGTTCTAGAGCCCGTCTGGGTGTCGGGGGCTCTAGAGCCAGTCTGGGTGCCGGGGTTCCAGAGTGGGGGCGGCTGTTGCGGGTTCTAGAGCGGGCCCGGGTGTCGCAGATTCTGGAGCGGGGTTGGCAGCTGTGGGTTCTGGGGCGGGGGCCAGGCACTGCGGGTTCTAGAGCAGGCCCGGGTGTCGCGCAGGGGTGGACAACGGCGAGGACATCCCGCGGGACATGCTGGTGGGCATCTACCAGCGCATCCAGAGCCGCGAGCTGCGCACCAACGACGACCACGTGTCCCAGGTCCAGGCCGTCGAGCGCATGATCGTTGGCAAGAAACCGGTGGGTCTGCTCGGGGGCTGCTCTAGGTGACCCCTGGGGGTGTTGCAGGTGACCCATGGGACAGGTTCTAGGCCACCCATGGGAGACACTCCAGGTGATCAGTGGTGGGGGGCAGGGTTTTCTAGGCCACCCATGGAGCAGGTTCCAGGTGACCCGGGGGGGGGGAGATGTTCCAGGTGACCCAAGGGACACATTCCAGGTGACCCATGGGGGACATTCAGGGTGACTCGTGGGTGACATTTTGGGGTGACCCATGGCGGGGGATGCTCGGGGTGACCCCAGTGATGGTTCAAGGGTCCCGTCACCCCCCAGGGGTGGGGCTGGGGGGGCTGGGGGTGTGTCCCGCCCCAGAGGTGACCCCACCGCTGTCCCCAGGTGCTGTCCCTGCCCCACCGGCGCCTGGTCTGCTGCTGCCAGCTCTACGAGGTGCCCGACCCCAACCGGCCCCAGCGCCTGGGGCTGCACCAGCGCGAGGTTTTCCTCTTCAACGACCTGCTGGTGGTGAGCGAGGGGGTCCCGGGGGTCTCAGGGGGTCCCAGGGGGTCCTGGGGTGGGCTCACCCAGGAGATGGGTCCCCGGTGACCCCCTGGTCTCGGCAGGTGACGAAGATCTTCCAGAAGAAGAAGATCCTGGTGACCTACAGCTTCCGGCAGAGCTTCCCGCTCGTGGAGATGCACATGCAGCTCTTCCAGAACGCCTGTGAGCCCCCCGGCACCCCCCAGCATCCCACGGCATCCCACGGCACCCACGGCACCCTGGCACCCCACAGCATCACATGGCACCCCACGGCACCCCACAGCACCCCACAGCACCCCACAGGACCCCACAGCACCCCACGGCACCCCACAGCACCCCCAGCACCCCACAGCATCACATGGCACCCCACGGCACCCCACAGCACCCCACAGCACCCCACAGGACCCCACAGCACCCCACGGCACCCCACAGCACCCCAGCACCCCACGGCACCCCTGGCACCCCACAGCACCCCCGGCACCCCACGGCACCCCACGGCACCCCACGGCATCACATGGGACCCCATGGACCCCTGGCACCCCACAGCATCCCCAGCACCTCACGGCACCCCCCAGCACCCCACAGGACTCCACAGCATCCCCAGCACCCCATGGCACCCCATGGCACCCCACAGCACCCCACGGCATCACATGGGACCCCATGGATCCCATGGCACCCTATGGGACCCCACAGGACCCCACAGGACCCCTCTGCCCCCACAGCACCCTCATGGGGGGCTCCCCCAGCCCTGTGTCCACCCCGGAGCGTTGTGTTCTCCATGGGGTGTCCCACGGGGTCCCCCGGGGTGACTCCGCTCCGTGGTGCCCCGTTGGACATCCCACGGTGTCCCTCACGGAATGTCCCTGACCCCAGGGGAAGTCCCTGACCCCATGGAGGTGTCCCTGACCCCATGAGGGACATCCCTGACCCCATTAGGGATGTCCCTGACCCCCGGGGGGGCTGTCCCTGACCCCATAAAGGATGTCCCTCACCCCATGAGGGATGTCCCTGACCCCATAAGGGTGTCCCTGACCCCACATCCCCCCCAGATTACCAGTTTGGGATCAAGCTGCTGTTGGTGACCCCCGGGGGATGCCCCTGACCCTGGGAGTGTCCCTGACCCCATGAGGATGTCCCTGACCCCGGGGGGTGTCCCTGACCCCATGGGGGTGTCCCTGACCCCATAAGAGGTGTCCCTGACCCCGGGAGATGTCCCTGACCCCATGAGGGATGTCCCTGACCCCATAAGGGTGTCCCTGACCCCATAAAGGACGTCCCTCACCCCCATGAGGGATATCCCTGACCCCCATAAGGGTGTCCCTGACCCCGTAAGGGTGTCCCTGACCCCCACGGGGGTGTCCCTGACCCCATAAGGGTGTCCCTGACCCCATAAGAGATGTCCCTGACCCCATAAGGGTGTCCCTGACCCCATAAGGGTGTCCCTGACCCCATAAAGGACGTCCCTCACCCCATGAGGGATATCCCTGACCCCATAAGGGTGTCCCTGACCCCTTAAGGGATGTCCTGACCCCGGGGGGTGTCCCTGACCCCATAAGGGATATCCCTGACCCCATAAGGGTGTCCCTGACCCCATAAGGGATGTCCCTGACCCCGGGGGGTGTCCCTGACCCCATAAGGGTGTCCCTGACCCCATAAGAGATGTCCCTGACCCCGGGGGGTGTCCCTGACCCATAAGGGATGTCCCTGACCCCGGGGGGTGTCCCTGACCCCGTAAGGGTGTCCCTGACCCCATAAGGGTATCCCTGACCCCCCATCCCCCCCAGATTACCAGTTTGGGATCAAGCTGCTGTCGGCGGCGCCGGGGGGGAGCGCAAGGTGCTGATCGTGTTCAACGCCCCGAGCCCCAGGACCGGCTGCGCTTCGCCAGCGACCTCCGCGAGTCGGTGGCCGAGGTGCAGGAGATGGAGAAGTACCGAGTGGAGGGTGAGCGGGGCCCCGGCACTGGGAGCACTGGGAGGGGCACTGGGAGCACTGGGAACACTGGGAGGGGCACTGGGAGCACCAAAATGGGCTCTGGGAGCACTGGGAGGGGCAGTGGGAGCACTGGGAGCACTGGGAGGGGCAGTGGGAGCACCAAAATGGGCACTGGGAGCACTGAGAGGGACACTGGGAGCACCGGGAGTGGCACTGGGAGCACTGGGGAGGGGCACTGGGAGCAGTGGGCAGGGCACTGGGAGCACTGGGAGCACCAAAATGGGCACTGGGAGCACTGAGAGGGACACTGGGAGCACTGGGAGTGGCACTGGGAGCATCAAAATGGGCACTGGGAGGGGCACTGGGAGGGGGACTGGGGCCACTGGGAAAGGCGTTTTGGTGGGGCCTGGGGATGCTGGGGGTGCACTGCGGGCCACTGGGCTGACTGGGGGGGGGCAGTGGGGGGCACTGGTGGGCGCTGGTGGGCACTGGGTGCATTGGGGGGCCCTGGGGGTCACTGAGGTCATTGGTGGGGCACTGGGGGTCACTGGTGGGCACTGGTGGGCACTGGGGGCACTGGGGGTCACTGGTGTTCCCTCCCAGCAGAGCTGTAGAAGCAGAAGGGCGTGGCGGGGGCACTGGGGGGCACTGGGGGCACTGAGGGTCACTGGTGTGCCCCCCCAGCGGAGCTGGAGAAGCAGAAGGGCGTGGCGGGGGCACTGGGGGCACTGGTGGGCACTGGTGGGCCCTGGGGGGCACTGAGGTCACTGGTGGGCAATGGGGGCACTGAGGGTCACTGGTGGCACTGGTGGGCACTGGGGGCACTGGGGGGCCCTGGGGGTCACTGAGGTCATTGGTGGGCACTGGTGGCACTGGTGGGCACTGGGGGCACTGGGGGGCCCTGGGGGTCACTGAGGTCATTGGTGGGCACTGGTGACACTGGGGGCACTGGGGGTCACTGGTGTGCCCCCCAGTGGAGCTGGAGAAGCAGAAGGGCGTGGCGGGGGCACTGGTGGGCACTGGGGAGTACTGTGGGCACTGGTGGGCACTGGGGGTGACGGGTGGGCACTGGGGGCACTGGGGGACACTGGTGGGCACTGGTGGGCACTGAGGTCACTGGTGGGCACTGGGGTCACTGGGGGCAGTGGGGGTGACGGGTGGGCACTGGGGGCACTGGGGTCACTGGTGGGCACTGGGGGCACTGGGGGCACTGGGGGGCACTGGGGGGCACTGGGAGCACTGGGGGTCACTGATGGCACTGATGGGCACTGGGGGCACTGGGGGTGACAGGTGTGGCCCCCCAGCAGAGCTGGAGAAGCAGAAGGGCGTGGCGGGGGTACTGGGGTCACTGGGGACCCTGGGGGCACTGGTGGGCACTGGGGGCCCTGGGGGCACTGGTGGGCACTGGTGTGCCCCCCCAGCGGAGCTGGAGAAGCAGAAGGGCGTGGCGGGGGCACTGGGGAGTATGGAGGGGCACTGGTGGGCACTGGGGAGTACAGGGGAGCAGTGGGGGTCACTGGTGGGCACTGGTGGGCACCGGGGGTCACTGGGGGTCACTGGTGTGCCCCCCCAGCGGAGCTGGAGAAGCAGAAGGGCGTGGCGGGGGCGCTGGGGGCAGTGGGTGCAGTGGTGGGCACTGGGGGTCACTGGTGGGCCCTGGGGGTCACTGGTGGGCACTGGTGGGCCCTGGGGGGCACTGAGGTCACTGGTGGGCACTGGGGGCACTGGGGGTCACTGGTGTGCCCCCGCAGCGGAGCTGGAGAAGCAGAAGGGCGTGGCGGGGGCACGGGGGTCACTGGTGGGCCCTGGGGGTCACTGAGGTCACTGGTGGGCACTGGGGGCACTGGGGGGCACTGGTGGGCACTGGTGGGCCCTGGGGGTGACAGGTGGGCACTGGGGCACTGGTGGGCACTGGTGACACTGGGGGCACTGGGGGTCACTGGTGTGCCCCCCCAGCGAAGCTGGAGAAGCAGAAGGGCATGGCGGGGGCACTGGGGGTCACTGGGGTCACTGGTGGGCACTGGGGGTCACTGGGGGGCACTGGGGGCACTGGGGGTCACTGGTGGCACTGGTGGGCACTGGTGGGCACTGGGGGTGACAGGTGTGCCCCCCCAGCGGAGCTGGAGAAGCAGAAGGGCGTGGCGGGGGCGCTGGGGTCACTGGTGGGCACTGGGGGCACTGGGGGTGACGGGTGGGCACTGGGAGGGGCACTGGGGGTCACTGGTGGGCCCTGGGGGGCACTGAGGTCACTGGTGGGCACTGGGGTCACTGGGGGTGACGGGTGGGCACTGGGAGGGGCACTGGGGGTCACTGGTGTGCCCCCCCAGCGGAGCTGGAGAAGCAGAAGGGCGTGGCGGGGGCGCTGGGGGCAGTGGTGGGCACTGGGGGTCACTGGTGGGCCCTGGGGGTCACTGGTGGGCACTGGTGGGCCCTGGGGGCACTGAGGTCACTGGTGGGCACTGGGGAGTACAGGGGAGCAGTGGGGGTCACTGGTGGGCCCTGGGGGGCACTGAGGTCACTGGTGGGCACCGGGGGTCACTGGGGGTCACTGGTGTGCCCCCCCAGCGGAGCTGGAGAAGCAGAAGGGCGTGGCGGGGGCACTGGGGAGTATGGGGGGGCACTGGTGGGCACTGGGGAGTACAGGGGAGCAGTGGGGGTCACTGGTGGGCACTGGTGGGCACTGGGGGCACTGGGGGTCACTGGTGTGCCCCCCCAGCGGAGCTGGAGAAGCAGAAGGGCGTGGCGGGGGCGCTGGGGGCAGTGGGTGCAGTGGTGGGCACTGGGGGTCACTGGTGGGCCCTGGGGGTCACTGGTGGGCACTGGTGGGCCCTGGGGGCACTGAGGTCACTGGTGGGCACTGGGGAGTACAGGGGAGCAGTGGGGGTCACTGGTGGGCACTGGGGGCACTGGGGGTCACTGGTGGGCACTGGGGGGCACTGAGGTCACTGGTGGGCACTGGGGGCACTGGGGGTGACGGGTGGGCACTGGGGGCACTGGGGGTCACTGGTGTGCCCCCGCAGCGGAGCTGGAGAAGCAGAAGGGCGTGGCGGGGGCGCGGGGCGCGGGCCCCCCCCCGGGAGGCGCTGAACGGGCTGAGCCGGAGCAGCCTGGAGGAGGCGTTCGGGGGGGAGGGGCTCAAACGCAGCGCCCTGAGCAGCTCCCTGCGGGACCTGTCCGACAGCGGTGAGACTGGGAGCACTGGGAGGCACTGGGAGCACTGGGAGGGGCTTTGGGGTGTCCACAGAGGGGTCTGGGGGGTCCCCTAGGGAGCTTAGGGTCCTCTGGGAGGGGGTTTGGGGTGTCCACGGGGGGGTTTGGATGCCTTGGGGGGAGGGAGGGTCTGAGGTGTCCACCGGGGATTTGGGATGCTCTGGAGAGGTTTTGGGGTGCCCTGGTGGGGAGTTGGGGTGTCCAGGGGGACATTTGGGGGTCCCTGAGGTGGTTTTGGGGGTGCCCTGGGGCAGGGGTGGGTCTGCTGGGAGGGTGTTTGGGGTGTCCTGGGAGACTCTTTGGGGTCCCCAGATTTGGATCTCCTGGGATGGCATTTGGGGGTCTCCTGGGGTGCAGGTTGGGGTCCCTTGGGGGGCTTTGGGAAATTTGGGGTGCCCCAGGGGGGTGTCCTGGGGGGATTTTGGGTTTCCAAGGGGAATTTGGGATCCCTGGAGGGGTCTTCTGAGGGGGTTGGGGGGGTCCGAGGATGACTTGGGGTGCCCTGGGGGGGTCTCCTGCCCCCCCCTCACTGCTCCCCCCTCCACCCCCCCCAGGGAAGCGGGCCGGCGGAACAGCGTGGGGTCACTGGACAGCACCATCGAGGTGAGGGGGCCACGCCCTGAGTGCCACCCCCTGAGTGCCACGCCCTGAGCGCCACCCCCTGAGCCCCATGCCCTGAGCGCCACACCCCTGAGTGCCACGCCCCTGAGCGCCACGCCCCTGAGCGCCACCCCCTGAGCGCCACCCCCTGAGCGCCACCCCCTGAGCGCCACACCCCTGAGTGCCACGCCCTGAGCGCCACACATGAGCGCCACACCCTGAGTGCCACCCCCTGAGCCCCACGCCCTGAGCGCCACACCCCTGAGCGCCACACCCTGAGTGCCACGCCCTGAGCGCCACACCTGAGCGCCACACCCCTGAGTGCCACCCCCCTGAGTGCCACGCCCCTCAGTGCCACCCCCTGAGTGCCACCGCCTGAGCGCCACCCCCCTGAGCGCCACCCCCTGAGTGCCACCCCCTGAGCCCCACGCCCTGAGTGCCACCCCCTGAGCACCACCCCGAGTGCCGTGCCACACCCTGAGTGCCACCCCCTCAGTGCCACCCCCTGAGCGCCACCCCCTGAGCGCCACCCCCTGAGCGCCACGCCCTGAGCCCCACGCCCTGAGTGCCACCCCCTGAGTGCCACACCCCTGAGTGCCACGCCCTGAGCGCCACCCACTGAGCGCCACCCCCTGAGTGCCACGCCCCTCAGTGCCATGCCCCCTCAGTGCCACCCCCTGAGTGCCACCCCCTGAGTGCCACGCCCTGAGCGCCACCCCCTGAGCGCCACGCCCTGAGCGCCACCCACTGAGTGCCACCCCCTCAGTGCCACCCCCTCAGTGCCACCCCCTGAGTGTCACGCCCTGAGCGCCACACCGTGAGCCCAACCCCCTGAGCGCCACGCCCTGAGCGCCACGCCCTGAGCGCCACCCACTGAGTGCCACGCCCTGAGCGCCACGCCCCTGAGCGCCACCCACTCAGTGCCACCCCCCTGAGCGCCACACCCTGAGCACCACCCGCTGAGCGCCACCCCCTGAGTGCCACGCCCTGAGTGCCACGCCCCGAGTTGCCACCCCCTGAGTGCCACGCCCTGAGTGCCACCCCCTGAGTGCCATGCCCTGAGTGCCACCCCCGAGTGCCACCCCCTGAGTGCCACGCCCCTGAGTGCCACGCCCCTGAGTGCCACCCCCTGAGCGCCACACCTGAGCGCCACACCCGAGTGCCACCCCCCCTGAGCGCCACCCCCTGAGCGCCACACCCCTGAGTGCCACACCCCTGAGTGCCACGCCCCTCAGTGCCACGCCCCTCAGTGCCACCCCCTGAGCGCCACACCCCTGAGTGCCACGCCCCTCAGTGCCACCCCCCTGAGTGCCACCGCCTGAGCGCCAGCCACTGAGTGCCACGCCCTGAGTGCCACACCACTGAGTGCCACCCCTGAGCGCCAGCCACTGAGTGCCACACCCTGAGTACCACGCCACTGAGTGCCACCCCCTGAGTGCCACCCCCTGAGTGCCACACCCCTGAGTGCCACGCCCTGCCACGCCCTGAGTGCCACGCCCTGAGTGCCACGCCCCTGAGCTCCACGCCCTGAGTGCCACCCCCTGAACGCCACCCCCTGAGCGCCACACCCCTGAGTGCCACGCCCTGAGCACCACCCCCTGAGCGCCACCCCCTGAGTGCCACGCCCTGAGTGCCACCCCGAGTGCCACCCCTGAGTGCCACGCCCCTGAGTGCCACGCCCCTGAGTGCCACCCCCTGAGCGCCACACCTGAGCGCCACACCCCTGAGTGCCACCCCCCTGAGTGCCACCCCCTGAGCGCCACACCCCTCAGTGCCACGCCCCTCAGTGCCACCCCCTGAGTGCCACCGCCTGAGCGCCAGCCACTGAGTGCCACGCCCTGAGTGCCACCCCCTGAGTGCCACCCCTGAGCGCCAGCCACTGAGTGCCACGCCCTGAGTACCACGCCACTGAGTGCCACCCCCTGAGTGCCCACGCCCCTGAGTGCCACACCCCTGAGTGCCACACCCCTGAGTGCCACGCCCTGCCACGCCCTGAGTGCCACGCCCTGAGTGCCACACCCCTGAGCTCCACGCCCTGAGTGCCACCCCTGAGTGCCACCCCCCTGAGTGCCACCCCCCTGAGTGCCACACCCCTGAGCGCCATGCCCTGAGTGCCACGCCCTGAGTGCCACACCCCCTGAGTGCCACCCCTGAGTGCCACCCCCTGAGTGCCACCCCCTGAGTGCCACCCCGAGTGCCACCCCGAGTGCCACGCCCCTGAGTGCCACCCCCTGAGTGCCACACCCCTGAGTGCCACACCCTGAGTGCCACCCCTGAGTGCCACCGCCTGAGCACCAACCCCTGAGCGCCACCCCCTGAGTGCCACCCCCTGAGTGCCACCCCCTGAGTGCCACCCCCCTGAGTGCCACCCGCTGAGTGCCACCCCCTCAGTGCTACGCCCCCTGAGTGCCACCCACTGAGTGCCACGCCCCCGAGTGCCACACCCCACTGAGTGCCACCCCGAGTGCCACGCCCCTCAGTGCCACGCCCCTCAGTGCCACCCCCTGAGTGCCACACCCTGAGTGCCACGCCCCTGAGCGCCACACCCCCTGAGTGCCACGCCCCTCAGTGCCACCCCCTGAGTGCCACCGCCTGAGCGCCAGCCACTGAATGCCACGCCCTGAGTGCCACACCACTGAGTGCCACCACCTGAGCGCCAGCCACTGAGTGCCACCCCCTGAGGGCCACCCCCTGAGCGCCACGCCCTGAGTGCCACGCCCGAGTGCCACCCCCTGAGTGCCATGCCCTGAGTGCCACCCCGAGTGCCACCCCCTGAGTGCCACGCCCCTGAGTGCCACGCCCTGAGTGCCACCCCCTGAGTGCCACCCCCTGAGTGCCACACCCCTGAGTGCCACCCCGAGTGCCACCCCGAGTGCCACGCCCCTGAGTGCCACAGCCACCACACCCCTGAGTGCCACACCCCTGAGTGCCACACCTGAGTGCCACCCCTGAGTGCCACGCCCTGAGTGCCACGCCCTGAGCACCGACCCCTGAGCGCCACCCCCTGAGTGCCACGCCCTGAGTGCACCCCCCTGAGTGCCACCCCGAGTGCCACCCCCTCAGTGCTACGCCCCCTGAGTGCCACCCCCTGAGTGCCACGCCCCTGAGTGCCACACCCCTGAGTGCCCACACCCCTGAGTGCCACGCCCTGCCACGCCCTGAGTGCCACGCCTGAGTGCCACACCCCTGAGCTCCACGCCCTGAGTGCCACCCCCTGAGTGCCACCCCCTGAGTGCCACCCCCTGAGTGCCACACCCCTGAGCGCCATGCCCTGAGTGCCACGCCCTGAGTGCCACACCCCCTGAGTGCCACCCCTGAGTGCCACCCCCTGAGTGCCACCCCCTGAGTGCCACCCCGAGTGCCACCCCGAGTGCCACGCCCCTGAGTGCCACCCCCTGAGTGCCACACCCCTGAGTGCCACACCTGAGTGCCACCCCTGAGTGCCACGCCCTGAGTGCCACGCCCTGAGCACCAACCCCTGAGCGCCACCCCCTGAGTGCCACCCCCTGAGTGCCACCCCCCTGAGTGCCACCCCGAGTGCCACCCCCTCAGTGCTACGCCCCCTGAGTGCCACCCACTGAGTGCCACGCCCCCGAGTGCCCACACCCACTGAGTGCCACCCGAGTGCCACGCCCCTCAGTGCCACGCCCCTCAGTGCCACCCCCTGAGTGCCACACCCCTGAGTGCCACGCCCCTGAGCGCCACACCCCTGAGTGCCACGCCCCTCAGTGCCACCCCCTGAGTGCCACCGCCTGAGCGCCAGCCACTGAATGCCACGCCCTGAGTGCCACACCACTGAGTGCCACCCCTGAGCGCCAGCCACTGAGTGCCACCCCCTGAGGGCCACCCCCTGAGCGCCACGCCCTGAGTGCCACGCCCGAGTGCCACCCCCTGAGTGCCATGCCCTGAGTGCCACCCCGAGTGCCACCCCCTGAGTGCCACGCCCCTGAGTGCCACGCCCCTGAGTGCCACCCCCTGAGTGCCACCCCCCTGAGTGCCACACCCCTGAGTGCCACCCCGAGTGCCACCCCGAGTGCCACGCCCCTGAGTGCCACCCCCTGAGTGCCACACCCCTGAGTGCCACACCCTGAGTGCCACCCCTGAGTGCCACGCCTGAGTGCCACGCCCCTGAGCACCGACCCCTGAGCGCCACCCCCTGAGTGCCACGCCCTGAGTGCCACCCCCCTGAGTGCCACCCCGAGTGCCACCCCCTCAGTGCTACGCCCCCCCTGAGTGCCACCCACTGAGTGCCACGCCCCCGAGTGCCACACCCACTGAGTGCCACCCCGAGTGCCACCCCCTGAGTGCCACGCCCCTCAGTGCCACCCCCTGAGTGCCACACCCCTGAGTGCCACCCCCTGAGTGCCACGCCCCTCAGTGCCACACCCTTCAGTGCCACACCCTTCAGTGCCACCCCCGAGTGCCACGCCCCGAGTGCCACGCCCCTGAGCGTCACGCCTGAGCGCCACATCCAAGTGCCACACCCCCGAGTGCCACACCCCGAGTGCCACGCCCCCTGAGCGCCACCCCCTCAGTGCCACGCCTCCTGAGCGCCACGCCCCTGAGCACCACGCCCCTGAGCGCCACGCCCCTGAGCGCCACCCCCTCAGTGCCACGCCCCCTGAGCGCCACGCCCCTGAGTGCCACCACCTGAGTGCCACGCCCTGAGCGCCATGCCCTCAGTGCCACACCCCTCAGTGCCAACCCCCCCAAATGCCACACCCTCAGTGCCACACCCTGAGCGCCACGCCCCCCAAGTGTCACACCCCTGACTGCCACACCCCCGAGTGCCACACCCATTTAAGCCCTGCCATCTTTCCAGCCCACACCCACACCCCACCCACCTTGGCCCCACCCCCGCGTTCCCAATCGCCCCCTCTGTATAGAGAATGGGCGGAGCTTGTCCGAAATGGGTGGGGCTGGCAGAGGGGGTGGGGCCATGGACGGAAGGGGCGGGGTTTGTTTACCAGCCCCGGAGCTCATCCACCAATGGGAAGGTGGGGAGGGCAGAAGGAGGCGGGGCTCGCAGCAGGGGGCGGGGCTTTGTACATGGAAGGGGCGGGGCTGTTCAGGGAGGGGGCGGGGCTGGCCCACAATGGGCGGAGCCGAGCCCCGAGGGGGGCGTGGGCTCCCTGGCCTGACCCCGCCCCTTCCGCAGGGCTCCATCATCAGCAGCCCCCGGCCGCAGGCGCGGGGGGGTCCGGGCGGGCCGGGGGGAGCCCCCGAGGGCTACAAGCCCCCCGCCCGGCCCGTCTCCAACTCCTCGTCCTTCCTGGGCTCCCTGTTCGGCAGCCGCCGCGGCAAAGGCCCCGCCGGGCCCCCCCCCGGCGCGGGCGGCCCCACCTCGGCCTCGGCCTCGTCATCCTCGGCGTCGTCGTCGCATCACCACCACCACCCCCCCCCCGCGGCCCCCCCCGAGGGCCCCTCCAAGCTGCAGGCGCTGCACGCCCAGTACTGCCACGGGCCCGGGGGGGCGGCGGGCGCGGGGGGGGGCCCGGGCCCGCCGCCGCCCCCCCCGTACCCCCAGCAGCCGCCCCCCCCCAGCCGCCCCGCGCCCCCCCCCGCCGCTGCCGGCCATCGCCGCCGGGGCCCCCTCCACGCTTCCACGGGGGGCCCACCCCCCCCTTGTCGGCGCCCCCCCAGCAGCACGGCCCCCCCGGCGGGGGGTTCCCCCCCCCGCACCCCCATTACACCCTGCACCGGCCCGGCAAGAGGGGGGGGGGCCCCGCCCGGCGCCCCCCGCCAGCCGCTGTCCCCCCTGCCCCTCTACAGCCCCGCGCCCGCCCACCACGGGCTGTCCCACGCGTACCCCCCCGGGCCCCCCCCGCACCACCACCCCCCGCCGCCCCCCGCCCCCGCCAAGCACTTCGTGTTCGGGGGGGGCGGCGGCGTGGGGGGCCCGGCCGGGGGGCCCTGCGGGGGGGCGGCGGGGGGGCGGCGCCCCCGCCCCATCACCACCATCA
>NW_025963258.1:31727-73916 GCF_020740725.1 Corvus hawaiiensis
CATCCACCATCACCACCACCATGCGCCCCCCCACTCGCCCATCCCCCCCCACCCCTCCTACCCCCCCCCGCCGCCCCCCTCGCCCCACACCCCCCTCAGCCCCCACTCCCCCGCCGGCCCCACCTCGCCCCTGGCCCAGGCCGGCCAGGGCCCCCCCAAACCCAAGGGGGGGAACCGCATCAGCACGGTGGTCTGAGCCCCCCCTCCGGCAGAGCCCGGACACAACTCGTGGCAGCGATGGACGGCGCCGGCCTGCTGGACGCGGTGGTTATTTTTGTAACCCCCCCATTCCCCTCAATTCCCCCCCCCCCACCCCACCCCCCAAAAAAAAACCTGCACGTGGCTCGTGTTTGGCTGCTCGCGCCCCCCCCCCAGGGGTGGGGGGGTCCCGGCCAGCCGGGTGCCCCTCCCGCCATCCCGGGGGTCCGGCGGCGAGGCTGCCCCCCCCCGTCCCCATCCCACCCCGTTCCCAGCTCAGGCTGAATGTCACATGGCACTTTAACCTCCCCCCCCTCCTCCCCCCGCCCCCCCGGCCGCCTGGGGCCTTCCCCCTCCCCCCCCCCGGGGGTTTTGGGGGGGGTCCCAGGCGGCCGGGCCCCCCCCGGGGAGCCCCCCAGGCACCCGCATGCGCCCGCGCCGGGCCCTGTACATAAGAGACTGTATATTTGATGCTTCATAAACGGACCGGCCGGCCCCGCCCGCGAGCCCTTCTTGGGAGGGGGGCGAGCACACGCCTATGGGGGCTATAGGGGACGGGAGGTTGAGCTCTGGGGAGTGGGGAGGGGGATGGAGGGACTGGGAGGCTCTAGGGCTGCAATAGGGACCCTGGGGCTGTGGAGGTTCTGGGGGGCTATAGGGTCCTGGGGGCTATAGGGGCTGTGGGGGTTATGAAGGTACCGGGGGTCCTTAGGGGCTGCAGGGCTATGGGAGGTGCAGGGGTCCTGGGTGTTTATAGGGCTCCATGGGGGTCCCGTGGGTCTATGGAATCTTGGGGGTCCATGGGGGTCAGTGGGGGTCTGTATGTTCCACAGGGGTCCCGGGGTCTTATAGGGTCCATAGGGTTCCTGGGGGTCCACAGGGATTCATGGGGGGTCCATAGGGGTGGGGGTCTATAGGGTCTGTAGGAATCCATGGGGGTCCCAGGTGTCTACGGGGATGGGGGTCTACAGACTCCATAGGGGTCCATGGGTGTCAGTGGGGGTTTATAGGTTCCAAAGGGGTCCTGGGGGTCTATAGGGTCCATGGGGGTCCCGGGGAGTCCATAGGGGTCTATAGGGTCCATGGGGGTCCTGGGGAGTCCATAGGGGTCTATAGGGTCCATGGGATTCTATAGGATCCATGGGGGTCCCAGCGAGTCCATGGGGTTCTATAGGATCCATGGGGGTCCTGGGGAGTCCATAGGGGTTTATAGGGTCCATGGGGTTCTATAGGATCCCTGGGGGTCCTGGGGAGTCCATAGAGGTCTATAGGATCCGTGGGGGTCCTGGGGAGTCCATAGGGGTCTATAGGGTCCATGGGGTTCTATAGGATCCCTGGGGGTCCCGGGGAGTCCATAGGGGTCCTGGGGAGTCCATAGGGGTCTGTAGGATCCCTGGGGGTCCTGGGGAGTCCATAGGGGTCTATAGGGTCCATGGGGGTCTATAGGGGGTCTATAGGATCCCTGGGGAGTCCATAGGGGTCTATAGGGTCCATGGGGGTCCCGGAGAGTCCACAGGGGTCCATAGGGGTCTATAGGATCCCTGGGGGTCCCGGGGAGTCCATAGGGGTCTATAGGGTCCATGGGGGTCCCGGGGAGTCCACAGGGGTCCATAGGGGTCTATAGGATCCCTGGGGGTCCTGGGGAGTCCATAGGGGTCTATAGGGTCCATGGGGGTCCCGGGGGTCTCGAGGAGGCCGCGAAGGAGCAGAGGGGCGTGGCCGGAGGGGGCGGAGCTCCGGGAAACCCCGCCCCTCCTCGTGGCCCCGCCCCCGCGGCCGCCGGGCGCGCATGCGCGGTGCGTCCCTTTAAACGTGCACAACAAGTCCCGGCCCCTCCGCTGACCCAGCCGCGGAGGCGAGCGGTGCCGTGGATCCCTCCGCTGCGGAGGAGGCGGAGCCTGAGGACTATTTCTCCGTCCCTCATCCCTCCACACTGTCTGCCGCCATCCGGGCCGCGGCGGGGGGGTTCCGGTGCTGTTTTCCTGCTCCCCGTTTCCGCTCTCGCCGGCGGTCGCGGCGCTGTGGCATCGCTCGGCGCCGGTTCCCGTCCCGCGGCGGAAGGACACGGCGATTCACAGCACCGTCCCGGACGGCGTGCGCGGCCGCGCCTGCGCAGTGCGCGCGTGCGCGCGGGCGGGGGGCGGGCGGCAGGAGGAGGAGGATCCAAGATGGCGGCGGCGGCGGCCCGGCCGGGGGGACCGGGCAGGCCTCGGGTGTGAGGCGGGCGGAGCGCGGGGCGGCGGGGCCGGACGGGCCGGAGGGGCGGCACAGGGGCCGCGGAGGGGCCGGCGGGTCGGCGGAGCGTGCGGGCGCTATCCTCACCCCCCCTTTCCCCGCGGCTCGGGGAGGGGGGGGCGGCCCGCGGCCTGTGAGGGGGCGGCGCGGGGGCGGCGGGGCCTTCATGGCCCCCTGAGGGGGTCCCCGCGGGCAGCCCGGGAACCCCCCGCTCCTCTCGGTGCGAGGGATGGAGGAGGGGGAGCAGCAGCGCGCAGGGAGCGGCTGGGCCGAGTGGGGGCCCGGCCCGGGGGGGTCCCCGCCGTGGGTCCCCCCCCCGCCGCCCGACGGGGACGAGGAGCTCAAGCGGGGCCGCGGTGCGGAGTGGGGGGGGCCGGAGCCCCCCGGGGACGCGGGGCCCCCCCGGCCGGCGGCCGCGCCCCCCAAAGCGGCGGGGGACGAGAAGGCCGCGAGCGCCCCGCGCCCCCCCCGGGCCGGGGGCGAGCCGCGGGGTAAGGGCGGGGGGGGACCCGGCAAAGGGCCCGGGGGGCGGCCCCCGGGCGAGGAGCGGAGCCCCCGCAAGCCCCCCGAGGAGCGCGGGGCCCGCGGCGGGGATCGGCCCGGCCCCGAGGACAAGGCCCGGCGGCCCCTCGGGGGTCCCCGCGGCGGGGCCGCCCCGGAGCAGCGCGGGGATTGGGGGTCGCCGTGGCTGCCGGCCGAGCCGGAGCCCCCCGAGGACTTTCTGCCCCCCCCGGAGTGCCCCGTGTTCGAGCCCAGCTGGGCCGAGTTCAGCGACCCCCTGGGCTACATCGCCAAGATCCGCCCGATCGCCGAGAAAAGCGGCATCTGCAAGATCCGACCCCCCGCCGTGAGTATGGGGGGCCGGGGGGGGGCTGCGGGACCCCCTCGCAGTGGGGAACCCCCATCCCTCGGGGGGCTGGGGGCCCTGCCCGCCGGGCTCGGCGTCCCTCGGGTGTGGGTTTGGGGTTGGTGGCCCCCCCGGGGGCAGAATTGTCTCCTTGGTGGGGTATTTTCTTAATTTGGGGGGGTGGGCATTGCCCCCCACCCCCTTTGGGAGCATTTTCCCGTTTGAGGGGGTGCTTGTCTCCCTGCGGGAGGGGTATCTTTTTATTTTGGGGATAATTGCTTTTCGGGGGGTGTTTCCTGTTGGGGGGTGATTGCCCCCGTGGGGTGGGACCTCCCCAGTTGGGGGGGGGGGGGTAATTTCCCTTCCCCCCCCGGGGTAATTTCTCATTTAGGGGGGTTAATGACCCCACCAGGGGAGTAATTCCCCCCCCACCCCCGGTGCCTCAATGGTCCTGCTGCATCCTCGGGGGGAAATACCTCGGGGGGGGCAATTATGGACTCGGGGGGGGGGGGTCTGTGGGGGGGGTAAATACCCACGGGGTGGGGGGGGCGGGAAGGAAAGACGTGAGCTGTGGGGGTCTGTATCTGCTTGGGGGGGGGTAAATGCCCCCGTCCCCCGTTCAGGGATAAGCTCGAGGGGGGAGCGCATGTGAATCCCCCCCCGATGTGCGGTAACCCCCGGCCGGGGGTCCTGCCTGGGGGGGATTTTGGGGGTCCTACACAGCCCAAACCTCGTGGTGGGGGAGGGGGGCCAGGCCCCCCCCCGCTAGGGCCCCTCGTGCTCGGTGGGGGGGGTGGGGGGGGGGTGAGGGCCGGGGGTGACCCCGGGGAACTCGGGGTGTCCCCGCGGGCTCCGGGGGGGTCTCGGTGCCCCCCGGCGGATTCTGGGGGGGGGGTCCCGGCGCTCCCCCCGCGGCCTCACAACAACAACAGTGACACGGCCAATATGGCGCCAGCGCCGAGCCTTTGTCTGCGGGCGCGGGGGGGTCCGGCCGCTCCGGGGGGGCCCCGGCTCGGGCAGCGCCCCCCGGGATGGGGGGGACCCGGGGGGGCACGGGGGGGGGGGGGGGGGCAGGTGGCGGCCGAGCCCCCCCGTCCCCAGCCACCGCGCTCCCCCCTCCCCCCCCCCCCCTTCCCGGGCTTGTTTCCTGTTTGGGGGGGTCGCGCTCTGTCCCCGCGGCGGGGGGGTCCCTTTGTCGCCGTGGCCGGTTTGGGGGGCCCGGGGGGGGGGGGGCGGGGGGGACAGGCCGAGCCGGTCCCCCCAGCTCGGCGAGGGAAGGGCTTCCGGGAGGGCCGGGCCGGGCCGCGCTGGCGTCACCGGCCCCGCGGGGCACCCCCGGGTGTCCCCCCGCCGAGGGGGGGGCGGGGGGGGGGGCACGCGCAGGGCACCCACCCGCCGAATTTGGGCTGTGTCCCCCCCCCCTTCCCCTTCGGCCTTTCACCAGGGCTGATCTGCCTGTGTGGGACTGGGGGGGGCCATGGCTGCTGACCCCCCCGGCCTCCCAAATTTGGGCTCTGTATTGCCTGTGTGGGACTGGGGGGGGCCATGGCTGCTGACCCCCCCGGCCTCCCAAATTTGGGCTCTGTATTCCCTGTGTGGGACTGGGGGGGGCCATGGCTGCTGACCCCCCCGGCCCCCCAAATTTGGGCTCTGTATTCCCTATGTGGGACTGGGGGGGGGCCATGGCTGCTGACCCCCCCGGCCCCCCAAATTTGGGCTCTGTATTCCCTATGTGGGACTGGGGGGGGCCATGGCTGCTGACCCCCCCGGCCCCCCAGATTTGGGCTCTGTATTCCCTGTGTGGGACTGGGGGGGGGGGCCAGGGCTGCTGACCCCCCCGGCCCCCCAGATTTGGGCTGGGTGTTCTCCCCTGTGTGTGCATGATGTGGGGGCCATGGCTGCTGACCCCCCCAGATTTGGGCTGGGTGTTCTCCCCTGTGCAGGATGGGGGGCCCTTGCTGCTGACCCCTCAGATTTTGGGCTGTGTGTTGTTCCCTGCCCATGCAGGATGGGGGGAGGGGGCCTTGCTGCTGACCCCCCCCCCCCCATATTTGGGGTTTTCTCTGCCTTTTTCCCTCTGGAGCTCCCAGGGCTGCCCTGTCTGTCCCACACAGGGGGCCCGTGGCTGCTGACCCCCCAAATTTGGGCTGTGTGTCCCTCTGCCCATCCCTGACCCCACCTTGCCCCCCGCAGGACTGGCAGCCCCCGTTTGCTGTCGAGGTCGACAACTTCAGGTTCACTCCCCGCATCCAGCGGCTCAATGAGCTGGAGGTGAGTGGGGCGGGGGGCTTGGGGGGGGCTTTTGGGGCTGATTTTGGGGTGTGCACAGCTCTCACCCCCATCTTTGCCTCCCCATTTCCCACCCCCCGCAGGCGCAGACCCGGGTGAAGCTGAACTACCTGGACCAGATCGCCAAATTTTGGGAGATCCAGGGCTCCTCCCTCAAGATCCCCAACGTGGAGCGGCGCATCCTCGACCTCTACAGCCTCAGCAAGGTACGGAGGGGCAGCTGGGGACCCCCCACCCCTGGGGGACTCCCCCCCTGCCTGAGGGTCCTGCCCTGCTGGGGTGGGGTGCGAGGTTAGGGAAGGTGCCCCCCCCCCCCAGTGATAATTGTCTTCTAGGGGGGTATTTCCTATTCTGGGGGGGGTGATTGTTCCTCTGGGGGTGTTTTCTTTATTGGGGGGGTGGGTAATTGCCTCCAAGAAGGTCATGCTCTCATTTAGGAGAATTAATTGTCTCCCCTTGGGGCTGTATTTCCATTTAGGGGGTAATTTTCTCCCCTGGGGGGGTTATCTTAGCCTCGGGGGGGGGGGGGGGGGGATTGTTCCCATCAGGGGTGTGTTCCCATTTAGGGGGTTATTCCTCCCCCCCAGCAGGGGGAAATTGGATGTTTTGCTATTTTGGGGGTCAGTGTTCCCCTTGGGGGGAGTATTTTTTGTCAGTGGGGAAATTGCCCCTTTGTGGGGAATATGTTCTCGTTTAGGGGGGTTAATTGCCTTGCTTGGAGGTATTCTCCCGTTTAGGAGTGTAATTGTTTTCTGGGGGGGTATTTTGCTGTTTTGGAAGATATTTTCTTACTGAGGGGGGTAATTACCCCCACCTGGGGGATTGTTCCTATTTAGGGGGGCAGTCCTTCCCCTTGGGGGAACATTTTCTAATCAGGGGATTAATTACTTCTGTGAGGGGGCACGTTCCCATTTGTGGGAGTTAACTGCCCCAGAGGGGGTGTGTTCCCATTTGGGGGGGATGGGGCCCTTCAATGTGGCTCTTCTCCCAGTGAGGTGTGTGGGGGTCCCCAGGGTGTTCTGGGGTGTTCGGTGTCCCCTCACCAGTGATGATGGAGGGCTGGGACTATGGGGCCCAGTGGTGGGCACGGGCGGCTCTGGGGTGTCCCCGGGTGCTGTGGGTGGCTCTGGGGTGTCCCCGAGTGCTGTGGGTGGCTCTGGGGTGTCCCCGGGTACTGTGGGCGGCTCTGGGGTGTCCCCGGGTGCTCTGGGGTGTCCCCGGGTGCTGTGGGCGGCTCTGGGGTGTCCCCGGGTGCTGTGGGTGGCTCTGGGGTGTCCCCAGGTGCTCTGGGGTGTCCCCGGGTGCCGTGGGTGGCTCTGGGGTGTCCCCGGGTGCTGTGGGCGGCTCTGGGGGGGTCCCCGGGTGCTGTGGGCGGCTCTGGGGTGTCCCCGGGTGCCATGGGTGGCTCTGGGGTGTCCCCGGGTGCCGTGGGTGGCTCTGGGGGGTCCCTGGGTGCTGTGGGTGGCTCTGGGGGGTCCCCGGGTGCTGTGGGCGGCTCTGGGGGGTCCCCGGGTGCTGTGGGTGGCTCTGGGGTGTCCCTGAGTGCCCGGTGTCCCCCCGCAGGTGGTAATGGAGGAGGGGGGCTACGAGGCCATCTGCAAGGACCGGCGGTGGGCGCGGGTGGCCCAGCGCCTGTCGTACCCGTCGGGCAAGAACATCGGCTCGCTGCTGCGGGCGCACTACGAGCGCATCATCTACCCCTACGAGATGTACCAGTCCGGGGCCAACCTGGTGGTGAGTGCAGGGCCCAGGGGGGGCTGGGGAACCCCGACCCGAACCCCGAGCCACGCTGAGGGTCCCCGTCCCTCCAGCAGTGCCACACGCGGCCCTTCGAGAGCGAGGAGAAAGACCGGGAGTACAAACCCCACAGCATCCCCCTGCGCCAGTCCGTGCAGCCCTCCAAGTTCAACAGCTACGGCCGGCGCGCCAAGCGCCTGCAGCAGGAGGTGGGCACCCCAAAACCCTCCCTGGGCACCCCAAAACCCTCCCTGGGCACCCCAAACCTCCCCCCCGGGACCCCCCTGACGCCGCTGTCCCGCAGCCTGAGCCCACAGAGGAGGACATCGAGAAGAACCCCGAGCTGAAGAAGCTGCAGATTTACGGGGCCGGCCCCAAAATGTTGGGGTTGGGGCTGGTGGCCAAGGATAAGACCCTGCGGAAGAAAGGTATTGGGGACCCCTCATGTGGGGGCTTGGGGGGTGCAGGGGTGGCTGGGTGGCTGGCTCCCTAAATCCTTCTGGGAACTCTGTGCGTTTTTGGGGTCGTGTTTTTGTTTCTGGTATATCTCCATGTTTCTTTTGGGATTCTCTTTGGCTACAGTTTGGGGTGCCCGAAGTTGTTTCGGGTTTTTCGGGGCCTCTCTTGCCTTCCTCTCTCCTCTGCCCTGCTGTGTTCTTTTGGGTCACAATCCCAGAGTTTCTGGGTACTCCTCCTCATTCTTTTAGGGTGCGTTCCTGCACCCATAGCTTTTATGGGATGGCTCCTTCTCGCTTCTTTAGGAACCCTGCTCTCCCCAGCTGTTCGTGGACAAACTTCTCCATTCTTTGCAGACAGACACCCCCCTCCCAGTCTTTAGGGACCACCTTCCCCCCCATAATTGCTTCGGGATCCATTTCTCTCTCAGTTTTTTTGGGTCTCCCCCCATTCTTCTGACCCTGTCCTATTTTTCAGGACCCTTTCCCCAATGGTTCTGTACTCTCTAGTGTTTCTGTAACCCCCCCAATGGTTCAGCACCCCCCAAATTGCTCATTAACCCCCTCCCCACAGACAAGGAGGGCCCCGAGTGTCCCCCCACAGTGGTGGTGAAGGAGGAGCCGGCGGGGGAGCCCCGGGGGTCCCCGGGGTCTCCGGGGGCGCGGGACGGGCGGGAGGAGCTGCGCCACAGCCCCGAGCCCTGCACCAAGATGACGATGAGGCTGCGCCGCAGCCACAGCAACAGCCAGTTCGTGAGTAGGGGGCTCCTGGGGCGGGGCAGGGCTGAATTCGGGGTGGGATCCCCGCAAAATCCCTTTCCCCCCCCGCAGGTGGATTCCTACATCTGCCGGATCTGCTCACGGGGCGACGAGGACGACAAGCTGCTGCTGTGCGATGGCTGCGACGACAACTACCACATCTTCTGCCTGCTGCCCCCCCTGCCCGAGATCCCCAAGGGCATCTGGCGCTGCCCCAAATGCGTCATGGCGGTGAGGGGGCACGCGGGGGCACCCCGGGACCCCCAGTGCGCGTCACGTCCCCCCACGACCCCGCTATGTGGGGTCCTGTCGTGTCAGGGGGGCCAGGGGGGTCTGGGACCGTCCCGTCTGAGGGATGAGGGCTCCCAAATCTCATCCAGGCCTGTCTGTGGGGTCAGGGACCCCCTGATCTGTGGGGCTGGGACTCCCAGTGTTCCATGGTGTCCGTGGAGGATCAGGGGTTGGGGTTTGTTTGGTGTGAGGGGATGGGGACCCCCAGGTCTCACCCAGTCCTGTCTGTGGGGCTGAGACCCCCAGTGTCATTCGTATCCTGTGTTGTCTGGGGGGTCAGGGACCCCCACTCCTGGTCCAGCCAATCTGGGGGCCCCCAAATCTCATCCAGTCCTGTCTGAGGGGCTGGGGACCCCTCTCTGTGGGGTCAGGGACCCCCCTGTCACATCTGAGGGGCTGGGAACCCCCACACCCACCCCTTGCCTCACACCCCAATCCCACCTGTGAGGCTGGGGACCCCCAGCTCTGCACCCCAACCCTCCCTGTCCCTGGGGACCTCCAACTTAGTGTGCAGTGTCCTCTGTGTCCCTGGGGCCTTGCCTGGTGTCCCCAAGCCCCTCTGACCCCCTCCTGGTGTCCCCAAGCTCCCTGACCCCTCTCGGTGTCCCCTGACCCCCTCCTGGTGTCCCCAAGCCCCCCTGACCCCTCTCAGTGTCGCCTCACCCCCTCCTGGTGACCCCAGGCTCCCTGACCCCCTCTCGGTGTCCCCTGACCCCCTCCTGGTGTCCTTGAGCTCCCCTGACCCCCTCCTGCTGTCCCCAAGTCCCCCGACCCCTGTCAGTGTCCCCTGACCCCCTCCTCGTGTCTGCAAGCCCCCCCGACCCCTCTCGGTGTCCCCTGACCTCCTCCTCGTGTCCCCAAGTCCCCTGACCCCTGTCAGTGTCCCCTGACCCTCTCCTCATGTCCCCAAGCTCCCTGACCCCTCTTGGTGTCCCCTGACCTCCTCCTCGTGTCCCCAAGTCCCCTGACCCCTCTCAGTGTCCCCAAGCTCCCTGACCCCTCTCAGTGTCCCCAAGCTCCCTGACCCCTCCTGGTGTCCCCTGACCCGCTCCTGGTGACCCCAGGCTCCCTGACCCCCTCTCGGTGTCCCCTGACCCCCTCCTGCTGTCCCCAAGTCCCCCGACCCCTGTCAGTGTCCCCTGACCCCCTCCTCGTGTCCCCAAGCTCCCTGACCCCTCTTGGTGTCCCCAAGCTCCTTGACCCCTCTCAGTGTCCCCTGACCCCCTCCTGATGTCCCTGAGCTCCCCTGACCCCTCCTGGTGTCCCCTGACCCCCTCCTGGTGTCTCCAAGCCCCCCCGACCCCTCTCGGTGTCCTCTCACCCCCTCCTGGTGACCCCAGGCTCCCTGACACCTCTCAGTGTCCCCTGACCCCCTCCTGGTGTCCCCAAGCCCCCCTGACCCCCGGTGTCCCCCCAGGAGTGCAAGCGGCCCCCGGAGGCGTTTGGCTTCGAGCAGGCGACGCGGGAGTACACCCTGCAGAGCTTCGGCGAGATGGCCGACGCCTTCAAGGCCGACTACTTCAACATGCCCGTCCACGTGAGCATCCCACATCCCCCCAGACCCCTCTGGATCCCCCCCAAATCCCCACAGACCCCTCTGGATCCCCAAACCCCCCCTGAACCCCCCAGACCTCCCGTCCTTCAGTGAGATGGCCGACGCCTTCAAGGCTGACTGCTTCAACGTGCCTGTCTATGGGAGCCCCCCAAAACCCCCTCAGACTCCTCTGGACCTCCCCAAAAGCCCCTCTGGACCCCTCAAAACCCCCCAGGCTCCCCTGAGCTTCCCTCCCTTTGGGGAGGTGGGTGATGCCTTCAAGGCTGATCCCTTCAATGTGCTCATCCATGTAAACACCCCAGAACCCCTCATGGACCCCCCCAAAACTACCCTGAACCCCCCTGAGACCCCCGGATCCCCCTGGACAGCCCAAACCCCTCCAGAGCCCCCCAGACCCTCCCACTTTGGCAAGGTGGATGACATCTTCAAGGCCAGTTTTTTACCAAATTACTCTAAAACCTCATGGACGCCCCCAAAAGCCCCCTGAGAGCCCTGGACCCTTCCTGGACACCCCAAATTCCCCCAAACCCCCCAGATCCCCCTCTCTTCAGTGAGGTGGCTGATGCCTTCAAGGTCACTGACTTCATGTGAGCCCCCCAAAAAACCCCCAAAACCACCCTGGACCCCTCTAAGACTCTCGGGACCCGCCCTGGACCCCCCAAACCCCTCCAGGTCCCCCCAAAACCCCAGAGCCCCCTCCTTTTGACAGGATGGGTAATGCCTTCAAGGTCAGCGACTTCATGTGAACCTCCCAAACTCCTCCCAAAACCCTCACAGACCCCCCCCAAACCTTCTCTGAGACCCCCAGATACCCCCTGAGCCCTCTGGGCCCCCCTAAATCCTCCAGGCCCCCAAACCCCCCAGATCCCCCTTCTTTGGCCAAGGTGGGGTGATGCCTTCAAAGCCAACTACTTCACCTGAGCCTCCAAATTCTGCCCCAAACCCCACCCAAAACACCCCGAACTTCCCCCAAATCCTCCCCCCCAAACCACCCTGGACCCCTTTAAGACCCTCAGACTCCCCCTGGACCCCACAAGCTCCTCCAGGCCTCCCTCCTTTCGGCAAGGTGGGCAATGCCTTCAAGGCCGATGGCTTCACATGAGGCTCCAAATTCCTCCCCAAACCCCAGCCAAAAACCCCCAAACTCACTCCAAACCCCCCCAAATCCCCCCCCGCCTCCTCTGAAGCCCCGTGCCCGCAGATGGTGCCCACGGAGCTGGTGGAGAAGGAGTTCTGGCGCCTGGTGAACAGCATCGAGGAGGACGTGACCGTGGAGTACGGGGCCGACATCCACTCCAAGGAGTTCGGCTCCGGCTTCCCCGTGCGCGACGGGAAACGGCGCCTGTCCCCCGAGGAGGAGGTGGGACAGGGCACTGTCACCTCCCTGGGGGCCACTGTCACTGTTCTGGGGTCACTGCCACCTCCCTGGGGGCCACTGTCACTGTTCTGGGGGCACTGTCACTGTTCTGGGGGCACTGTCACTGTTCTGGGGCCACTGTCACTGTTCTGGGGGCCACTGTCACTGTTGTGGGGCCACTGTCACTGTTCTGGGGGCACTGTCACTGTTCTGGGGCCACTGTCACCTCCCTGCGGGCATTTTCACCTCCTGGGGCCCTGGCACCATCCTGGGGACATTATCACCTCCCTGGGGGGCACTGTCACTGTTCTGGGGGCACTGTCACTGTTCTGGGGTCACTGCCACCTCCCTGGGGGGCATTGTCACCTCTTTGGGGCGCTGGCACCATGCTGGGGGGCATTGTCACTTCCTTAAGGGCACTGGCCTTGGGGACACTTGGGGACACTGTCACTGCTCTGGGATCACTGCCACCGTTGCTGCCCTCACCCTGGGGTCACTGCCACCACCCTGGGGTCACTGCCACTATCACTGCCACCACCCTGGGGGGCACTGCCACCACCCTGGGGTCACTGGCATTATCACTGCCACCATCACTGCCACCACCCTGCAGGGCACTGACCCCACAGGGCCACCCCATGGGTCCTAGGGGTGTCCCTGTGCCCACTCTCAGGGGTGTCACTGTCCCCAAAGTGTCATCCTGTGCTCCCTTGGGGTGTCCCTGTGCCCACCCTGGGGGGGTCCCTGTCCCCAAAGTGTCACCCCATGGTCACCAGGAGTGTCCCTGTCCCTGCAGGGCGGTGACACCATCCCACAGTCCCCGTGGTGGGGGTGACGCCATCCCTGGGATTGTCCCTGTCCCCACGCTGGGGGTGCTGCTGTCCCTGGGGGTGTCCCTGTCCTGCAGGGGGGGGTGTGGGGGGTGACCCAGTGTCCCCTGTCCCCATGGGATGCCGTGTCCCCACCCCTGTGGGGGTCATGCAGTGCCCCTGTCCCCTGCAGTGACCGTGCCCCCTGCGGTGCCCGTGTCCTGTTGGGTGCCCGTGTCCTGTTGGGTGCCTCTGTCCTGTTGAGTGCCCCTGTCCCCCCCCAGTGCCCCTGTCCCCCCCCCGGTGCCCGTGTCCTGTTGGGTGCCCCCGTCCCCCCCCCGGTGACGCTGTCCCCGCTGTGCCAGGAGTACGCGGGCAGCGGCTGGAACCTGAACGTGATGCCGGTGCTGCAGCAGTCGGTGCTGTGCCACATCAACGCCGACATCTCGGGCATGAAGGTGCCCTGGCTCTACGTGGGCATGGTGTTCTCGGCCTTCTGCTGGCACATCGAGGACCACTGGAGCTACTCCATCAACTACCTCCACTGGTGGGGCTGGGGGCACTGGGGGGCCAGGGGGGGCGACTTCGGGGTGTCTGGGGGTGATTTTGGGATGTTAGGGTGCCATCAGGGGTGACTTTGGGGTGTCTGGGAGTGATTTTGGGGTGTTTGGGTGCCATCGGGGGTGACTTTGGGGTGTCTGGGGGTGACTTTGGGATGTTAGGGTGCCATCAGGGGTGACTTTGGGGTGTCTGGGAGTGATTTTGGGGTGTTTAGGGGGAAGGTGGCCTGGGAAGTGTTGAAATGGCCAGGGAGATGTTTGGGGGGTGTTTGAGTGGCCAGAGAGGTATTTGGGGGCCATGTGGATATTTGGGGGGTGTTTAGGTGGCCAGGGGGGTGACTGGGGGGCAGCAGGAAGTTTTGGGGTGGGATAAGGAGGAGGGTCCTGACCCCCCTAAAGCCCCAGGGGGGAGCCCAAGATATGGTACGGGATGGGATAAGGAGGTTTTGGGGTGGGATGAGGAGATTTTTGGGGTGGGATAGGGAGGTTTTGGGGTGTAACAGGGTGGGATGAGGAGGTTTTTGGGGTGGCATAGGGAGGTTTTGGGGTGTAACAGGGTGGGATGAGGTTTTTGGGGTGGGTTAGGGAGGTTTTGGGGTGTAACATGGTGGAATGAGGAGGTTTTTGGGGTGGCATAGGGAGGTTTTGGGGTGGTAGAGGGTGGGATGAGATTTTTGGGGTGGCATAGGGAGGTTTTGGGGTGGGTTAGGGAGGTTTTGGGATGGTACAGGGTGGGATGAGGAGATTTTTGGGGTGGCATAGGGGGGTTTTGGGGTGGTAGAGGGTGGGATGAGGAGATTTTTGGGGTGGCATAGGGAGGTTTTGGGGTGGTAGAGGGTGAGATGAGGAGGTTTTTGGGGTGGCATAGGGAGGTTTTGGGGTGGTAGAGGGTGGGATGAGGAGTTTTTTGGGGTGGGATAGGGAGGTTTTGGGGTGGTAGAGGGTGGGATGAGGAGTTTTTTGGGGTGGGATAGGGAGGGTTTTGGGGTGGTACAGGGTAGGATGAGGAGGTTTTTGGGGTGGCATAGGGAGGTTTTTGGGGTGGTACAGGGTGGGATGAGGAGGTTTTTGGGGTGTCCCATCCCCAGGGGCGAGCCCAAGACGTGGTACGGGGTCCCGTCGTTCGCGGCCGAGCACCTGGAGGAGGTGATGAAGAAGCTGACGCCGGAGCTGTTCGAGAGCCAGCCCGACCTCCTGCACCAGCTCGTCACCCTCATGAACCCCAACACGCTCATGGCCCACGGCGTCCCCGTGAGTTGGGGGTGTCCCCTGGCCCCTCCTGGCCCTGTCAGCCCCCGCTGACCCCGGTTGTGTCCCCCCAGGTGGTCCGGACCAACCAATGCGCCGGCGAGTTCGTCATCACCTTCCCCCGCGCCTACCACAGCGGCTTCAACCAGGGCTACAACTTCGCCGAGGCCGTCAACTTCTGCACGGCTGACTGGGTGAGCACTGGGGGCTCTGGAATACCCGGGGGGGGCACAAAATGTACCGGGGGGGGGCACAGAATGTCTGGGGGAATGAACAGAAAAAAACCTGAGGAATGCAGAAAAAGAAATCAAGGGAAACGGGGAAATCTGTGGGTGGAAGCCTTGAAGGAACAGCAGGAGAACCTCAAATCCAGGAGGACACAGAATGTACCGGGAGGGGCTCTGAAATATCTGTGGGGGCACAGAGTTATCTGTGGGGCTCAATGAGAAAAACCTCGTGGAAAACAGTAAAATTTGGGGGTGGAAGCTCTGGAAGAACAACAGGAGAAGCCAAAAGTCAGCACTGGGGGTCCCAGCTGGGTTCAGGGCTGTTTCCCCAGCTGGGTTTGGGGCCGTGTTTAGGGGTGCCCCCGGTTTTGGGGAGCCCCCTGACGCCCCATGCAGCTCCCTGCAGGCAGGCAGTGCATCGAGCATTACCTGGTCCAGGGTTAGGGTTAGGATTAGGTTTAGGTTTAGGTTTAGGGTTAGGTTAGGGTTAGGTTCCCCAGGTTTGAGAGATCAGCACTGGGTGGTCCCACCTGGGTTTGGGGCTGTGTTTAGGGTTAGGTTGGGTTAGGGTTAGGTTTAGGGTTAGGTTATGGTTGGATTAGGGTTAGGTTGGGGTTAGGTTCCCCAGGTTTGAGGGATCAGCCCTAGGGGTGCTCGAGCACTGCCCAGGTCAGGGTTAGGTTTAGGGTTAGGTTTAGGGTTAGGTTAGGGTTAGGTTTCCCAGGTCTGAGGGATCAACACTGGGGGTCCTCCCAGCTGGGTTTCAGGCTGTGTTTAGGGGTGCCCCCTGGTTTTGGGGAGCCCCCTGGCACTTCCCACAGCTCCCCGTGGGTGGGCGTTGCATCGAGCATTACCTGGTCCAGGGTTAGGGTTAGATTTAGGGTTAGGGTTCGGGTTTGGGTTAGGGTTAGGTTAGGGTTAGGTTAAGGTTAGGTTAGGGTTAGGTTCCCCAGGTCTGAGGGTTCAGCACTGGGGGTGCTCCCAGCTGGGTTTGGGGCTGTGTTTAGGGTTTAGGTTAGGGTTAGGTTTAGGGTTAGGTTTAGGGTTTAGGTTGGGTTTAGGTTAGGTTTAGGGTTTAGGTTAGGTTTAGGTTTAGGGTTTAGGTTAGGTTTAGGTTTAGGATTTAGGTTAGGTTTAGGTTAGGGTTAGGTTTAGGTTTAGGGTTAGGTTATGGTTAGGTTCTCCAGGTTTGCGGGATCAGCACTGGGTGCTCCCGGCTGGGTTTGGGGCTGTGTTTAGGGTTTAGGTTAGGGTTAGGTTTAGGGTTAGGTTTAGGGTTTAGGTTGGGTTTAGGTTAGGTTTAGGGTTTAGGTTAGGGTTAGGGTTAGGTTTAGGTTAGGGTTAGGTTTAGGTTTAGGGTTAGGTTATGGTTAGGTTCTCCAGGTTTGCGGGATCAGCACTGGGTGCTCCCGGCTGGGTTTGGGGCTGTGTTTAGGGTTTAGGTTAGGGTTAGGTTTAGGGTTTAGGTTGGGTTTAGGTTAGGTTTAGGGTTTAGGTTAGGTTTAGGTTTAGGATTTAGATTAGGGTTAGGTTTAGGTTAGGGTTAGGTTTAGGTTTAGGGTTAGGTTATGGTTAGGTTCTCCAGGTTTGCGGGATCAGCACTGGGTGCTCCCGGCTGGGTTTGGGGCTGTGTTTAGGGGCGCCCCCGGTTTTGGGGAGCCCCCACCACCCCGTGCAGCTCTCTTCAGGTAGGCAGTGCGTCGAGCTCTGCCCAGTTCAGGATTAGGGTTAGGATCAGCCCTGGGGGTGGTCCCAGCTGAGTTTGGGGTTTTGTTTAGGGGTGCCCCCGGTTTTGGGGAGCCCCCACCACCCCGTGCAGCTCCCTGCAGGCAGGCAGTGCATCGAGCACTGCCCAGTTCAGGATTAGGGTTAGGTTAGGGTTAGGGTCAGAACTGGGGGTGCTCCCAGCTGGGTTTGGGGCTGTGTTTAGGGCTGCTCCCGGTTTTGGGGAGCCCCCTGACACCCCGTGCAGCTCCCTGCAGGCAGGCAGTGCATCGAGCACTGCCCAGTTCAGCATTAGGGTTAGGGTAGGGTTAGGGTTAGAGTCAGAACTGGGGGTGGTCCCAGCTGGGTATGGGGTTTTGTTTAGGGTGCCCCCGGTTTTGGGGAGCCCCCTGACACCCCGTGCAGCTCCCTGCAGGCAGGCAGTGCATCGGGCACTGCCCAGTTCAGGATTAGGGTTAGGTTAGGGTTAGGATCGGAGCTGCGGGTGCTCCCAGCTGGGTTTGGGGCTGTGTTTAGGGGTGCCTCTGGTTTTGAGGAGCCCTCTGACACCCCGTGCAGCTCCCTGCAGGCAGGCAGTGCATCGAGCACTACCGGCGCCTGCGCCGCTACTGCGTCTTCTCGCACGAGGAGCTCATCTGCAAGATGGCCGCGAGCCCCGAGAAGCTGGACCTGAACCTGGCGGCCGCCGTGCACAAGGAGATGTTCGTGCTCGTGCAGGAGGAGCGCAAGCTGCGCAAGGCCCTGCTGGAGAAGGTGGAGGCACCCCGAGAAACGGGGGGTGGGGGGTGCCCTGAAAAATGGGGGGGTACAGAGGGGCAGGGGGAGCTGCGGTTGGGGGGTGAGGGTTGTGTTTGTGCCCCCCTCAGGGGGGTTATGGAGAGGTTGGGGATGCTGAGGGCACCCCAGAAGCTCTGGGTAAGGGGTGAGGGTCATGTTTGGCCCCCTCAGGAGGTTATGGAGGGGTTGGGGGTGGTGGGGGAACCCCAGAAGCTCTGGGTGAGGGGTGAGGGTCATGTTTGGCCCCCTCAGGGGGGTTATGGAGAGGTTGGGGTGGTGGGGAACCCCGAAAGGTTTAGGGGTGTCTGGGGGCTGTGTTTGTGCCTCCTCACGGGGGTACAGAGGGGGTGAGGAGGACCCAAAATGCTTTAGGAGGGTCTGAGGGTCATGTTCGTGCCCCCCCCAGGGGGTCACAGAGGGGTTGGTGGTGCTGGGGGCACCCCAGAAGCTCTGGGGAGGGGGACCTGAGGGTCGTGTTTGGTCCCTCGGGGGGGTTATGGAGGGGTTGGAACTGCTGGGGTTCCGAAGGTTTAGGGTGTCCTGAGGGTTGTGTTTGTGCCTCTCTGGGGGGTTACAGAGGTGCTGAGGGGACCCCAAAAGCTCCGTGGGGAGCAGGGTGAGGGTCAGCTGGGGGGGGTCACAGGTTGGGGCTGCTGGGGGACCCCAAAAGCTCCGTGCGGGGGTCTGAGGGACATTCCTGTGCCCTCCCAGGGCATCACAGAGATGGAACAGGAGGGGTTGGAGCTGCTGGGAGGAGTCTGAGAGAATTTTAGTTCCCCTTAGGGGATCAGGAAGGGGTTGGGGGTGCTGGGGGCACCCCAGATGCTCCTGGAGGGGGTCTGAGGGACATTTCGATGCATCCCCCCAGGGGATCATGGAGGGGTTTGGGGTACTAGGACAAGTCTGAGAGAATTTTAGTCCCCCTCAGGGGATTGCAGGGGGGTTGGGGGTGCTGGGGGCAACCCAGAAACTCCTGGGGAGGGTCTGGTGTCTGTTTTTTTTGCCCCCCCCAGGGCATCACGGAGGTGGAGCAGGGGGGGTTGGAGCTCCTGGGAGGAGTCTGAGAGAATTTTAGTTCCCCTCAGGGGATCAGGAAGGGGTTGGGGGGTGCTGGGGGCACCCCAGAAGCTCTGTGGGGGGGGGGTCTGAGGGACATTTCGATGCATCCCCCAGGGGATCATGGAGGGGTTTGGAGTACTAGGACAAGTCTGAGAGAATTTTAGTTCCCCTTAGGGGATCAGGAAGGGGTTGGGGATGCTGGGGGCACCCCAGAAGCTCTGGGGGCGGTCTGATGTCCATTTTTCTGTCCGCCCAGGGCATCGCAGAGGTGAAGCAGGAGGGGTTGGAGCTCCTGGGACGAGTCTGAGAGAATTTTAGTTCCCCTCACGGGATCAGGAAGGGGTTGGGGGTGCTGGGGGCACCCCAGAAGCTCCTGGGGAGGGGTCTGATGTCCATTTTTTTGCCCCCCCAGGGCATCACGGAGGCGGAGCGCGAGGGCTTCGAGCTGCTGCCGGACGATGAGCGCCAGTGTGACAAGTGCAAGACCACGTGTTTCCTGTCAGCCCTGGCCTGCTACGACTGTCCCCAGGGCCTCGTCTGCCTCTACCACATGGACGACCTCTGCAAGTGCCCCCGCAGCAAGCAGTACCTCAGGTGGGGGGGCTGGACAGGCCCTGGGCGGCCTCGCTGTGCTCCTGAGGGGGCCACGGGGGTGGTTTGGGGAGGCTGGGGGCCTTGATGTGCCCCAGGGTGGTTTAGGGGGGCTGTAGGAGGGGATGGGAGTTGGGTTTGGGGGGCTGATGTGCCCATTGAATGGGATGTGGGGATGTTTTAGGGAGAGTGGAGGTGTCTGTGTGCCCCTGGAAGGGGATGTGGGGGTGGTTTGGAGGGGATGAGGGGGCTGGGGATGTGGGTGTGCCTTGGGGGGGACACGGGGGTGGCTTGTGGGGGTCTGTAAGGGTGGGGGTGGGGTTTGGGGGGGCTGGCAGAGGGGTTTGGGGGCCTTGCTGTGCCTTTGAGGGGGACACAGGATGGTTTGGGGGGGCTGGGGGCCGTGATTGTGCCCCCTGGGGGGATGGAGGGGTGGGTTTGGGGGGCTGTAAGAGGAGATGGGGGCCTGGGTGTGCCCTTGGAGGGGACACAGGGGTGGCTTGCGGGGGGTCTGTAAGAGTGGAATGGGGTTCTGGGGTGTTGGGGCCCTTGATGTGACCCCTGGGGACACACACGGGGTTGAGCTGGGGGGGCTGCGGGTCCTGGCGTGACCCTGGGTGAGTCCTGGCTACGATTTGGGGGTGCTGGAGGTCTCGGGGTGTCCCTGGGAGAGGCGGGGAGGACACGGCCACGGCCTGGGGGCTCCATCCCCTGCTCCTGCTGATGTGAGGGGTTCACTGTCTGCCCCCAGCCGCCCCAGAATCCCCCCTATAGCCCATGGGCTCAGTCTGGGGGTCCTGTCTATACCCTGGGGGGGTCGTGGGTGCACAGGGGGGCTCCCAGTGACCCCCAGCCCCCCCCCAGGTACCGCTACACCCTGGACGAGCTGCCGGCCATGCTGCACAAGCTCAAGGTGCGCGCCGAGTCCTTCGACACCTGGGCCAACAAGGTGCGCATCGCCCTCGAGGTGGAGGACGGCCGCAAGCGCAGTGAGTGGGGGGTCCTGGGGGGGTTCAGTGGGGGTCTGGGGGCTCGGAGCCCGGCCCTGACCCCCCGGCTGTGCCCGGCCAGCGCTGGAGGAGCTGCGGGCGCTGGAGTCGGAGGCGCGGGAGCGCAAGTTCCCTGAGAACGAGCTGCTGCACCGGCTCAAGGGCTGCCTGGGCCAGGCCGAGCGCTGCGTGTCCGAGGCCCTGGGGCTCATCAGCTCCCAGGAGACCGGGTGAGTGTCCCCAGAGTGTCCCCCAGGGTCCCCGAGTGGCCCCAGCCTGTCCCCATGCTGGCTCCCTCGCCCTGTGTGTCCGTCCCGTCGCCTCAACCTGCTCGGTCTCGTGTCCCTCTTGCGTGCTTCTGTGACCTTGTCCTGTCCCCTGTGGGTCCTGGACACCTCCGTGTCCCCATCCTGTCCCTACGGACACTGGGCACTCCTGTGTGCCCATCCTGTCCCTATGGGTGCTGGACACTCCCTGTGTGCCCATCCTGTCCCTACGGACACTGGGCACTCCTGTGTGCCCATCCTGTCCCTACAGACACTGGACACTCCTGTGTGCCCATCTTGTCCTAAGGACACTGGGCACTCCTGTGTGCCCGTCCTGTCCCTACGGACACTGGACACTCCTGTGTCCCTGTCCTGTCCCTATGGACACTCCTGTGTGCCCATCCTGTCCCTATGGACACTCCTGTGTGCCCATCCTGTCCCTACGGACACTCCTGTGTCCCTGTCCTGTCCCTATGGGTGCTGGATACTCCTGTGTGCCCATCCTGTCCCTACAGACACTGGACACTCCTGTGTGCCCGTCCTGTCCCTACAGACACTGGACACTCCTGTGTGCCCGTCCTGTCCCTACGGACACTGGACACTCCTGTGTGCCCGTCCTGTCCCTATGGGTGCTGGACACTCCTGTGTGCCCGTCCTGTCCCTATGGGTGCTGGATACTCCTGTGTGCCCATCCTGTCCCTACAGACACTGGACACTCCTGTGTGCCCGTCCTGTCCCTAAGGACACTCCTGTGTGCCCGTCCTGTCCCTACGGACACTGGACACTCCTGTGTGCCCGTCCTGTCCCTATGGGTGCTGGACACTCCTGTGTCCCTGTCCTGTCCCTATGGGTGCTGGATACTCCTGTGTGCCCATCCTGTCCCTACAGACACTGGACACTCCTGTGTGCCCGTCCTGTCCCTAAGGACACTCCTGTGTGCCCATCCTGTCCCTACAGACACTGGGCACTCCTGTGTGCCCATCCTGTCCCTACAGACACTGGACACTCCTGTGTGCCCATCCTGTCCCTACAGACACTGGGCACTCCTGTGTGCCCATCCTGTCCCTACAGACACTGGACACTCCTGTATGCCCATCCTGTCCCTACAGACACTGGACACTCCTGTGTGCCCGTCCTGTCCCTACGGACACTGGACACTCCTGTGTGCCCGTCCTGTCCCTATGGGTGCTGGACACTCCTGTGTGCCCATCCTGTCCCTATGGGTGCTGGACACTCCTGTGTGCCCATCCTGTCCCTATGGGTGCTGGATACTCCTGTGTCCCTGTCCTGTCCCTAAGGACACTCCTGTGTGCCCATCCTGTCCCTACGGACACTGGACACTCCTGTGTGCCCGTCCTGTCCCTATGGGTGCTGGACACTCCTGTGTGCCCGTCCTGTCCCTATGGGTGCTGGACACTCCTGTGTGCCCATCCTGTCCCTATGGGTGCTGGATACTCCTGTGTCCCTGTCCTGTCCCTACGGACACTCCTGTGTGCCCATCCTGTCCCTAAGGACACTCCTGTGTGCCCGTCCTGTCCCTACAGACACTGGACACTCCTGTGTGCCCATCCTGTCCCTATGGGTGCTGGATACTCCTGTGTGCCCATCCTGTCCCTAAGGACACTCCTGTGTGCCCGTCCTGTCCCTACAGACACTGGACACTCCTGTGTGCCCGTCCTGTCCCTACGGACACTGGACACTCCTGTGTGCCCGTCCTGTCCCTACAGACACTGGACACTCCTGTGTGCCCGTCCTGTCCCTAAGGACACTCCTGTGTGCCCGTCCTGTCCCTACGGACACTGGACACTCCTGTGTGCCCGTCCTGTCCCTATGGGTGCTGGACACTCCTGTGTGCCCGTCCTGTCCCTAAGGACACTCCTGTGTGCCCGTCCTGTCCCTACAGACACTGGGCACTCCTGTGTGCCCGTCCTGTCCCTACAGACACTGGACACTCCTGTGTGGCCATCCTGTCCCTTGTGCATCCTGGACACCCCGATGTCTCTGTCCTGTCCCCATAGGCACTGGACACCTTCATGTCCCCATCCTGTTCCCTGTAGGGTTTCCATGTGCCCGTCCCATCCCCTCCACATCCCCCCCACGTTCCCTCCCCTCACTGTCCCCATGGTGCCCAGCAGTGCCCACTGTCCCCGTGTCCCCCCGGTGCCTGGCAGTACCCATTGTCCCCACTTCTCTGCAGTACCTGTCAGTGCCCATTGTCCCCACGTCCCCGTGGTGCCCGTCAGTGCTCGCTGTCCCCGCAGGGTCCCCCCACAGTGCCCAGCAGTGCCCGTTGTCCCCACTTCCCTGCAGTGCCCAGCAGTGCCCACTGTCCCCACGTCCCCCTGGTGCCCAGCAGTGCCCGCTGTCCCCGCAGGGTCCCCCTGGTGCCCGGCAGTGCCCATTGTCCCCGCAAGGTCCCCCTGGTGCCCGGCAGTGCCCCTTGTCCCCGCAGGGTCCCCCCCGGTGCCCAGCAGTGCCCATTGTCCCCGCAGGGTCCCCACAGTGCCCGGCAGTGCCCGTTGTCCCCACAGGGTCCCCACAGTGCCCAGCAATGCCCACTGTCCCCGCAGGGTCCCTGCGCCGGCGCTGACGGTGGAGGAGCTGCGGGCGTTCCTGGAGCAGATGAACCAACTGCCCTGTGTCATGCACCAGATCGGGGATGTGCAGGTGGGCCGGGGGTCCTGGGGCATCACAGGTGTGTCCCAGGGGTGTCCTGGGGTTGTCTCTGTGTGTCCCAGAGGTGTCCCACAGTGTCCCAGGGGTTTCACACGGTGTTCTGAGGTGTCCCACGGTGTCCTGGGGTTGTCCCTGTGTGTCCCAGGGGTGTCACACGGTGTCCCAGGGGTTTCACATGGTGTCCCAGGGGTGTCACATGATGTCCCAGGGGTGTCATATGGTGTTCTGAGGTGTCCCAGGGGTGTCACACGGCGTCCCAGGGCTGTCACACAGCATCCCAGGGCTGTCACACAGCATCCCAGGGGTGTCCCATGGTATCCCAGGGCTGTCCCTGCATGTCCCAGGGGTGTCCCCTGGTGTCTGGGGCTGTCCCTGACCCCGTGTCCCCCGCAGGCGCTGCTGGAGCGGGTGGAGGCGTTCCAGGCGGAGGCGCGGGCGGCTCTGGACGTGCCCCCCCCGGCCCCCGGGATGCTGCAGGAGCTGCTGGAGCGGGGGGCCCGGCTGGGCGTGGAGGTGCCCGAGGGCCGGCGGCTGGAGCGGCAGCTGGCCCAGGCCGCGTGGCTGGAGGAGGTGACGGCCACCCTGCGCTCCCCCCGCGCCCGCGTGCCCCTGCCCGTCATGCGTGGCCTCATCCAGGCCGGCCGCACCGTGGCCCCCAGCCCCGCCGTGGACGTGGCCATGGCCGAGCTGCAGGAGCTGCTGACCATTGCCCAGCGCTGGGAGGAGAAGGCCCAGATGTGCCTCGAGGCCAGGTCAGGGGGGAGACCCCTCCCCAGGGGATGATGGGGGGGCTGGGGGCTGCGCCTCAGAGGGGAGAGGCGGGGGGGCTGTGCCCTGTGTCCCCTGAGGGGAATAAGGGGCTGGGGGGGAAGGGCTGGAGACTGCGCCCCGTGTGCCCAGGAGGGGATAAAGGGGCTGGGGGTGACTCCATGGGGAGGGGGATAAAGGTTTGGGGTTCGGCCACTCCTCAGAGCTTCCTGCCCTGGGTTGGGGGTGTCAGGAGGGGTCTCTGGGGTGTCAGGGGGGTCTCGGGATGCCTGGCTCTGACACCCCCGCAGGCAGAAGCACCCCCCGGCCACGCTGGCTGCCATCATTAAGGAGGCCGAGAACATCCCAGCGCTGCTGCCCAACATCCAGGCCCTGAAGGAGGCCCTGGCCAAGGCCCGCGCCTGGATCGCCGATGTCGAGGAGATCCAGGTGGGCTCTGCACCCCCACGAGCACCCCGGGAGGCCTCGGACCCCCACGACCCCTGCACTGCACACCCCTGAGTGCCTGCGCTGTCCCCCTTGGACACCCCTGTGTCCTGTCCTGTCCCCCGTGGACACTGGACCCTCCTGTGTCTGCATCCTGTCCCCATGGACACTGGACACCCCTGTGTCTGCATCCTGTCCCCATGGACACTGGACACCCCCTGTGTCTGCATCCTGTCCCCGTGGACACTGGACACCCCTGTGTCCTGTCCTGTCCCCATGGACACTGGACACCCCTGTGTCTGCATCCTGTCCCCGTGGACACTGGACCCTCCTGTGTCCTGTCCTGTCCCCGTGGACACTGGACCCTCCTGTGTCTGCATCCTGTCCCCGTGGACACTGGACACCCCTGTGTTCTGTCCTGTCCCCATGGACACTGGACACCCCTGTGTCTGCATCCTGTCCCCGTGGACACTGGACACCCCTGTGTCTGCATCCTGTCCCCGTGGACACTGGACACCCCTGTGTCTGCATCCTGTCCCCATGGACACTGGACCCTCCTGTGTCTGCATCCTGTCCCCATGGACACTGGACACCCCTGTGTCCTGTCCTGTCCTGTCCCCATGGACACTGGACACCCCTGTGTCTGCATCCTGTCCCCATGGACACTGGACACCCCTGTGTCTGCATCCTGTCCCCGTGGACACTGGACCCTCCTGTGTCCTGTCCTGTCCCCGTGGACACTGGACCCTCCTGTGTCTGCATCCTGTCCCCATGGACACTGGACACCCCTGTGTCTGCATCCTGTCCCCGTGGACACTGGACACCCCTGTGTCCTGTCCTGTCCCCATGGACACTGGACACCCCTGTGTCTGCATCCTGTCCCCCGTGGACACTGGACCCTCCTGTGTCCTGTCCTGTCCCCGTGGACACTGGACCCTCCTGTGTCTGCATCCTGTCCCCGTGGACACTGGACACCCCTGTGTTCTGTCCTGTCCCCATGGACACTGGACACCCCTGTGTCTGCATCCTGTCCCCGTGGACACTGGACACCCCTGTGTCTGCATCCTGTCCCCATGGACACTGGACACCCCTGTGTCCTGTCCTGTCCTGTCCCCATGGACACTGGACACCCCTGTGTCTGCATCCTGTCCCCATGGACACTGGACACCCCTGTGTCCTGTCCTGTCCTGTCCCCATGGACACTGGACCCTCCTGTGTCTGCATCCTGTCCCCGTGGACACTGGACACCCCTGTGTCCTGTCCTGTCCTGTCCCCATGGACACTGGACACCCCTGTGTCCTGTCCTGTCCCCATGGACACTGGACACCCCTGTGTCCTGTCCTGTCCCCATGGACACTGGACACCCCTGTGTCTGCATCCTGTCCCCGTGGACACTGGACACCCCTGTGTCCTGTCCTGTCCCCATGGACACTGGACACCCCTGTGTCTGCATCCTGTCCCCATGGACACTGGACACCCCTGTGTCCTGTCCTGTCCTGTCCCCATGGACACTGGACACCCCTGTGTCTGCATCCTGTCCCCATGGACACTGGACACCCCTGTGTCCTGTCCTGTCCCCATGGACACTGGACACCCCTGTGTCCTGTCCTGTCCCCATGGACACTGGACACCCCTGTGTCTGCATCCTGTCCCCGTGGACACTGGACACCCCTGTGTCCTGTCCTGTCCCCATGGACACTGGACACCCCTGTGTCCTGTCCTGTCCCCGTGGACACTGGACCCTCCTGTGTCCTCTCCCTGTCCTCTATGGCAGCTGGGCACCCCTGTGTCCTTATCCTGTCCCCCTGGACGCCTCAATGTCCCTGTCCCCGTCCCCGTGCATCCTGGACACTACACATCCCTGTCGTGTCTCCATGGACCTCCCATCTGCTGCCTTGTCCCCATCCCATCCTGTCCCTGCCATGTCCTTGCCACATCCCTGCACCGTGACCCCATCCTGTCCTGCCTGTAATCCCCCCACTCCCACATCCCCATCCATCCCCACGTCCCTCTCTCATCCCATTCCTGTCCCCACCACTCCCCACATTCCCACGCCAGCCCTGGCTGACCCGTGTCCCCCCAGAACGGTGACCACTACCCGTGCCTGGATGACCTGGAGGGGCTGGTGGCCGTGGGCCGGGACCTGCCGGTGCGGCTGGAGGAGCTGCGGCAGCTCGAGGTGCAGGTGGGCACCGCGCACTCCTGGCGGGACAAGGCCTCCCGCACCTTCCTCAAGAAGAACTCCTGCTACACCCTGCTCGAGGTGGGTGTGGGGGGCTGGGGGGCACGGGGGGGTCCTGGCCGTGCCTTTTCTGTGGTCTTAGAATTAAGAGCTGGACGCGGCTAAGGGATAAAAGGGTTTTTACCTCGGTATTTATAGGGTTTTTCTGGTGTAAGAGTTTGTCGAGGTGGAGCGTGCCGAGGCGCACACGCACGGTGAATCCGTGTGCAGTTCTGCAGGCTTTGCAAGTCAGCACGTTTGACGAAGATTTTCTAATGAGAGGCTTAATGAAGGGCGCGATACCTTTAAATTTTAAAAGTATTTTCTTGCAGGTGGACTTTATTTTAGTTTACAGAACGCGTTTTAGGGAGAACCTTGGTTTCTCAAGGTAGCGTAAGGCGTTTAACTGTGAGGCCTTTAAGATGTTTGCTTTTGTGGCCCAGCAGAATACCAGCACTGTGCTCAGGTATCAGGCTTAAAGAGTTACGAGTACCTCCATTACCAATACCGAGAACACATAAAGCCGTACAAAAAGAAAAGGCAAAAAGCCCCGGTGGCGTCCCTGGCACGGCACTGAGCCCCCACTGTCCCCTCCCGCAGGTGCTGTGTCCCTGCGCCGACGCCGGCTCCGACAGCAGCAAGAGGCTCAAGTGGCGGCAGGAGCCGGGGCTGTACCGGCTGGACGCCGAGAGCTTGGGGCTGTCGGCACAGGACCTGCGGGACCCCGGCGCTGTGGTGAGCACACCCCAGCGGGACCCCCTGCTCCTGTCCCTGCTGCCCACGCCGAGATCGGGGTGTTTGGGGTGGGGGGCACCACATCCCCGCCAGTGCTGTCACCTCTCACGTTCCTGGTTATGCTCCCCTCAGTTCCTGTCTGCTCTCGCATTCCTCTTTGCCCCTACGTTGGGGTGTTCCAGGGTTTGGGGAAGGGGGCACCACATTTGCCCAGTTCCTGTCGCCTCTCACATTGCTGATTTTCTCCCTGCTCGAGGTCAGGGATTCAGGGGGTTGGGGATGGGGCACACCGTGGGACCCCCCATTCCTGGCACCTCTCACACCCCCCAGATCGTGGCGTTCGGGGATGGAGCACCCACAATTCCCCCTGTTCCTGTCACCTCTCGCCACCCTGCTCTCCCCCAGATCATGACATTCAAGGGTTTGGGGATGGGGCACACCCTGTGATTCCCCAAACCCTGTCACCTCTCGCATTCCTGATTTCCTCCCCATTCCAGATCATGGCATTCAAGGGTTTGAGGATGGAGCAGACCCTGTGACCCCCAGTCCCTGTCACCTCTCACCCCATGACCCCCAAACCCTGTCACCTCTCACCCCCTGTGACCCCCAGTCCCTGTCACCTCTCACCCCCTGTGACCCCAATCCCTGTCACCTCTTATCCCCTGTGACCCCAAATCCCTGTCACCTGCTGTCCCCCAAACTCTGTCACCTCTCACCCCCATGACCCCCAAACTCTCACCTGTCACCCCCTGCTGTCCCCAATCCCTGTCACCTCTCACCCCCTGTGACCCCCAATCCCTGTCACCTCTCATCCCCTGTGACCCCAAATCCCTGTCACCTGCTGTCCCCCAATCCCTGTCACCTCTCACCCCCTGCTGTCCCCCAATCCCTGTCACCTCTCACCCCCTGTGACCCCAAATCCCTGTCACCTCTCATCCCCTGTGACCCCAAATCCCTGTCACCTCTCATCCCCTGTGACCCCCAATCCCTGTCACCTCTCACCCCGTGACCCCAAATCCCTGTCACCTCTCATCCCCTGTGACCCCAAATCCCTGTCACCTCTCATCCCGTGACCCCCAATCCCTGTCACCTCTCACCCCGTGACCCCCAATCCCTGTCACCTCTCATCCCCTGTGACCCCAAATCCCTGTCACCTCTCATCCCCTGTGACCCCCAATCCCTGTCACCTCTCACCCTGTGCTGTCCCCCCCAGATCGTGGCGTTCAAGGAGGGTGAGCAGAAGGAGAAGGAGGGGATGCTGCGGCTCCGCCACGCCAACGCCCAGAAGGCCGCGCCGCCGCTGCCGGGCCCGGGGCCGCCGTCCTGCGTGTGCGGGCAGCCGGCGGGGCCGGGCATGCTGCAGTGCCAGCTCTGCCGGGACTGGTTCCACGGCTCCTGCGTGGCCTGGCCCCGCCTGGGCGCCCAGAAGCCGTCGCCGGCCTGGTGGGAGTGGGACGCCAAGTTCCTGTGCCCGCTGTGCCAGCGCTCGCGGCGGCCGCGCCTCGAGACCATCCTGGCGCTGCTGGTGGCCCTGCAGAAGCTGCCGGTGCGGCTGCCCGAGGGCGAGGCCCTGCAGTGCCTCACCGAGCGGGCCATCACCTGGCAGGACCGCGCGCGCCAGCTCCTGGCGTCCCCCGACGTGGCCGGGCCCCTGGAGCGCCTGGCGGCCCTGCGGCACCGGCTGCACGGGGACAGCGACGGCGCCCTGCGCGAGGCCAGCCGCAACGAGCAGACCAAGGTGCGGGGTTGGGGGGCTTAGGGGGGATTTAGGAAGGTTTTGGGGGCAATTTGGGGTGTCAGACCCCTGTGTGAGTGAGGCCAGCCTCAATGAGCAGACCGAGGTGTAGGTTTGGGGGGCTTAGGGGGGTTTTGGGGGCAATTTGGGGTGTCAGACCCCCGTGTGAGAGAGGCAAGATACGGGTTTTGGGGGTTTTATGGGGGATTTAGGAAGGTTTTGGGGGAAATTTGGGGTGTCAGACTCCTGCACGAGGCCAGCCTCAGCAGACCAAGGTACAGGATTGGGGGATGTTTGGGGGGTTTTATGGGGGTTTTGGGGTGTCAGCACGAGACCAGCCACAACGAGCAGGTGAGAACTGGAGGATTTGTTGAGAGTTTTGGGGGGATTTATGGGGGTTTTGGGGTGTCAGACCCCTGCGTGAGGCCAGGCGCAACGAGCAGAGACCAAGGTACAGGAATTCGGGGGGGTTTAGGGAGATTTGGGGTGTCAGACCCCTGCGCAGAGTGAGCTGCAACAAGCAGACCAAGGTGGAAGCGTCTGGGAGGCAGCGGAGAGGTGTGGGGCAGGTTTTGGGGCTCCAGCGAAGGTTTTGGCATTACGGGGGGTGGATTTGGGGGATTCTGGGGCTGGTTTTGGGGCTGGGGGAGGCTGAGCCCCCCAAAACACCTTCCCTGCTCCCCCCCAGGTGTCGGTGGAGAACGGGGATGCCCCCAGCCCGGAGAAGAACGGGCCCCTGCCCTCAGGTGAGCGGGGTTGGGGGGTTGGGGACCCGCTGGGATCCACCAGATCCCACCCGGGGGGATCCCATGGGAGCTCAGGGGGTGCTGGGGGGCCCTGTGGGTCTGTGGGGTTCCTTGGGGCCACCTGGGAGCCAGGGACCCCACACGAACCTGGCAGATCCTGTGGCACCCCTGTGATCCCCTTCGTACCCTGGGGGGTCCAGCCTGTCCCTGGGCCATGTTTGTGTCCCCCGGGTGACACCGTGTCCCCCCAGGGTTGTGGTGTCCCCAGGATATCCCAGTGTCCCCATGGCATCTCAGCGATGTCCCAGTGTCACCACGGTGTCCCCATGATGTGTCCCCACAGAGCTGGAGGCGCTGAGCTTCCCCTGTGTCCCCTGTCCCCACGGTGTCCCCACGGTGTCCCCACGGTGTCCCCGTGGTGTCCCCGCAGAGCTGGAGGCGCTGAGCTCCCCCTGTGTCCCTTGTCCCTGTGGTGTCCCCATGATGTCCCCGCAGAGCTGGAGGCGCTGAGCTCCCCGTGTCCCCTGTCCCCACGGTGTCCCCATGATGTCCCCGCAGAGCTGGAGGCGCTGAGCTTCCCCTGTGTCCCCTGTCCCCACGGTGTCCCCACGGTGTCCCCGTGGTGTCCCCGCAGAGCTGGAGGCGCTGAGCTCCCCGTGTCCCTTGTCCCTGTGGTGTCCCCATGATGTCCCCGCAGAGCTGGAGGCGCTGAGCTCCCCGTGTCCCCTGTCCCCACGGTGTCCCCGTGGTGTCCCCGCAGAGCTGGAGGCGCTGAGCTCCCCGTGTCCCCTGTCCCCACGGTGTCCCCGTGGTGTCCCCGCAGAGCTGGAGGCGCTGAGCTCCCCGTGTCCCCTGTCCCCACGGTGTCCCCGTGGTGTCCCCGCAGAGCTGGAGGCGCTGAGCTCCCCGTGTCCCCTGTCCCCACGGTGTCCCCGTGGTGTCCCCGCAGAGCTGGAGGCGCTGAGCTCCCCGTGTCCCCTGTCCCCACGGTGTCCCCGTGGTGTCCCCGCAGAGCTGGAGGCGCTGAGCTCCCCCTGTCCCCTCCTGTCCCTGTGGTGTCCCCACGATGTCCCCGTGGTGTCCCCGCAGAGCTGGAGGCGCTGAGCGCGGCGCTGCCGCGGCTGCAGGGGCCGGTGCTGGAGTTGTCCGAGGGGACGCGGCGGCCGCTGGAGGAGCTGATGATGGAGGGGGACCTGCTGGAGGTGACGCTGGACGAGGCCCAGAGCATCTGGCGGCTGCTGCAGGCCACGCGCCCGCCCCCCGCTGGCCCTGTTCCGCCTGCTGCTCGAGGTACAGCACCCCAAAACTGCCCTAGGGACCCCCAAAGCAGCCCCAGAGATCCCCAAAGCAGCCCCAGAGACCCCCAAAGCAGCCCCAGAGACCCCCAAAGCAGCCCCAGAACCCCCCAAAGCAGCCCCAGGGACCCCCAAACCAGCCCCAGAGACCCCCAAACCAGCCCCAGAACCCCCCAAAACTGCCCCAGAGATCCCCAAGCCAGCCCCAGGGACCCCCAAGCCAGCCCCAGGGACCCCCAAACCAGCCCCAGAACCCCCCAAACCAGCCCCAGAGACCTCCTAACCTACCCAGGGACACAGAGCCCTCCAAAACTGCCCTGGAGACCCCAAAACTGCCCCAGGGACCCCCAAACCTACCCAGGGACACAACCCCCCAAACCAACCCCAGAGACCCCAAAACTTTCCCTGGGGGCACAGAACCCCTCCTAAACTCTACCCAGAACCCCCCAAACCTCCCCAGGGACACAGAACCCCCAAATCCACCCCAGAACCCCCAGACCTTCCCTGGGAGTACAGAACCTTCCCAAAGCTTCCTCAGGCCCCCCCCCCCCAAACCACCCCAGAACTTCTCCAGAGCATTTCCAGGACCCTAAAACTTGGCCCAAACTCCTCCAGATGGCTCCAGACCCACCCCAAAACCCTCTAAGGCACCCCAGATTGTCCTCAGGGCTCCAAAACTTTCCCCAAGCACCCTGAGGAGCCCAGAACTGCCCCAAAGCATCTCCCTTGAGCCCCAGAACTGCCCCAACCTCTGCTGGACACCCCAAAACTGCCCCCAAATCATCTCTTAAAGCTCTTACTGACCCCCTCACATTCCCTCAGACACCCCAAGACCGGCCCCATGCAGCTCCTCTTCCCCTCTTCCTCAAGTTGGGGGTCCCCAGAATCCCCTCTGCTGACCCCAGAACACTCCCCGTGCCCTTCCTTTGCCCCTTTCCTGACCGAGTCCTCAGGGTGAGGGTCCCCCAAACCCCTCAGGAACCCCAAACGCCTCCTTACACCACTTCCCTCACCCTCTTCTAACTCCTCAAACCGCTCTGGGAACCCCAAACCTGCCCCGCCCTGGCAGTCCAGCCCCCCGTTCCCAGCTTTGGGGTCACTGATGGGGTGGGTGTCCCCCCTCCCCAGCTGGAGCAGGCGGAGCGTCGGGGGGCTCGCGCCCGTGGCCGGGACCCCGAAAAGCGCCGGAAGCGCCGGGCAGAGCGGGGGGACCTCCCCCCCCTGGCCAAGGAGGAGCTGGAGCCAAAGAGGAGTCGGGGGCCCGAGGGGGGCGACCCCCGGGACAGCCCCACACCCGGCCCCCAGGCCCCGGGGGTGAGTGTGGGGTACAGCCTGGGTCAGTGGGGGGATTGTGGGGTGAGACGTGTCCCAGGATGAGAATTGGGGAGTTTATGGGGTACGGGGCGGAGTTGTGGGGGGTACATGGGGGGATTATGGGGTGAGAGGGGGCCCAGGAGGAGAATTCGGGGGGCCCAGGAGCAGGGGGTAGAGAGAGGCTTGAGGGGGGTTATGGGGGGATTATGGGGTACAGGGGAGAGTTGTGGGGATTGAGGAGGTTACAGGGGGTACATGGTGGGATTATGAGGTGAGAGGGTGTCCCAGAATGAGAATTTGGGGGTTTGTTGAGTACAGGGGGGAGTTGTGGGGTTGAAGGGGAGTTACGGGGATACAGGGGGATCAAGGGGGTTTATTGGGGGGAGAATTGGGGGGGTTCATGGGGTACAGGGAGGAATGACAGGGTTGAAGGGGGTTTATGAAGATCATGGGGGGATTATGGGGTGAGAGGGGGGCCCTGGAGGAGAACTGGGGGGGCTTTATGGGGTACAGGGAGGAGTTAGGGGAGTCCATGGTGGGGTTATGGGGTGAGAGGGCTCCGGGAGGGGCACGGGAGGGTTCTGGGGTGCAGGGGAGAGGGTTTGGGGCAGGGAGCGCTGGGGTTATGGGGTGCAGGGGGGGGAGGGCTGCCCGTGTGGTTTGGGGCTGTCCCCCCAGCCCTGTCCCCCTGTGTCCCCCCAGGACTCGTGACGCGGAGCCCCCAGCTCGGATGGACGCGCCTGACGGCGGTGGGGATGGACTGGGGGGGCCACGCCGGGCCCCCTCCCCACCCTGGGGCCCCCCAAGCTCCCCGATCTGGGGGGGGGGGGGGGGGGGGCTCTCCCCTTGCCCCCTCGCCCCGCCCCCCCCCGCGATGTAATTATTTGAGTTGTTTCTTTTGTATCGTTCAGCCCCGGGGGGGGGTGGGCCACACACGGGTGGGGGTCCGGGGGTCCCCCCGCACCGGGGAGGGGGGGGCCCCAACCAGCACAGCAGGGCCAGCCCCCCCACCCCCCCCGCACCGGGTTTTTTATAGGATTGGGGGGGTGGGGGCGGGGGGGGGGGGGCGGATTTGGGGCCCCCCTGCCCCCCCCTCCCCCCGCTGACACTAACAAGTCTCAAGCTCTTTGTAGCGGGGCGGGGGCGGGGGGGCCTTATTTTATTGTATTATGTTTTTTTTTTATTATTATTAAACTTTGGAGGTTAAAGGGGGTCGGAGGTTATTGGGGGATGGGGTGATTTGGGGGGGGTCAGGGTGATTGAAGGGGTCAGGATTTTGGGGTGTTCAGGGGTCCAGGGGAGTGTCAGGATTTGGGGAGGGGGGGGGGCTTCAGGGTTACTGTGAGGGGTTGGGATTTTGGGGGATTTGGAGTTCCTGGGGAGGGGGTCGAGGATGATTTTGGGGAAGTCGGGATTACTCAGCAGGGGTGTTGGGGATTTTGGGGGTGTCGGGGTTATGGGGGGATTCTGGATTTTGGGAGGGTCAGGGTTTTGGGGGGTTGGAGTTATGGGGAGGGTTCGGGATTTTGGGAGTTCAGGGTTTTTGGGGGTTTGGGATTTTGGGAGGTTTGGGGATTTTGGGGAGGGGTCAGGGTTATGGGGGGATTTTGGGCGTCCAGGATTTTGTGGAGTTCAGAGGTTTTGGGGGGTTTGGGATTTTGGGGAGTTCAGAGGTTTTGGGGGGGTTTGGGATTTTGGGGAGTTCAGAGGTTTTGGGGTTTTGGGGGGGGTTCGGGATTTTGGGGAGCTCAGAGGTTTTGGGGGGGGTTGGAATTTTGTGGAGTTCAGAGGTTTTGGGGGGGTTCGAGATTTTGGGGAGCTCAGAGGTTTTGGGGGGGTTTTGGGATTTTGTGGAGTTCAGAGGTTTTGGGGGGGTTCGAGGTTTTGGGGAGCTCAGAGGTTTTGGGGGGGGTTGGGATTTTGGGGGGATTCGGGATTTTGGGCGTTCGGGATTTTGGGGGTTCGCCCCCCCCGGACTCCCCGCGCAGCCACGGGGGGGCGCTCGCCCTGCGCGCGGAGCCGCCTCCCCATTGGCCGCCGGCTCCACCAATGGGCGCGGGGGGGGGGGCGGGGCCTGGGCGGGCGCGGGGGGGGGGGGGGGCGGGGCCTGGGCGGGCGCGGGAACCTCCGCTCGGAGCCCCGGAGCGAGTCCTGGTCCTGAGGCAAAAACCACCCCCCCGTGAGGTAAAATTTACCTCTCCTGAGGTAAAAACCCACTTGTCTGAGGTAAAACCTTCCCCACTTAGGTAAAACACCCCCTTTCCGGAGGTAAAATTCCCCGTTCTAAGATGTGACATGTTCTTTCATGAGATAAAACCCACTTCTGTGAGGTAAAATTTACCTTCCTGAGGTAAAAATCCACTTTTCTCAGGTAAAATGCCCCTTTCATTAAAAGAGCAATGTTTTTTCATGAGGTAAAGGCCTCTTTAAGTGAGTCAAGTTTTACATTTCTGAGGCAAAATCTGCCTCCCCGAGGTGAAAAGTTCTTTCCTGTGGTACAACTGTCTTTCATGAGGTAAAACATATCCCTTGCTTGAGGTAAACCCCTCATTTATGAGGTAGAATTCACCTTTCCTGAGGTAAAAACCCCCTTGCTAAGGTAAAATCCTTCCTGAAGTGAAAAACACTTCCATGAGATAAAACTTTCTTCAGTGAGTGAGGTAAAGTCCCACTTTCCTGAGAGGAGAGATGCTTTTTCCTAAGGTAAAACCCTCTTCTGTGAGGTAAAAGTTATTTTTTCTGAGGTAAAACACCCCTTCCCTGAGGTAAAATCCCTCTTTCTGGGGTGCAAAATGTTCTTTCATGAGGTAAAACCCTCTTTTGTGAGGCAAAATTTACCTTTCCTTAGATAAAAAACCCTTTCCTGAGGTGAAGTTCCTCTCCTTGAGGTGAAAAATGCTCTTTCTTGCAGTAAAACCCTCTTTCATGAGGTAAATTTTACTCTTCCTGAAATAAAACATTCACCCACCTCTTTAGATAAAAGTCTCTGAGGTAAAATTCATCTTTCCTGAGGTAAAATCCCCATTTCTGAGGTGAAAATTCCTCTTTGTCAGGGAAACAAATGCCTCCTTTGTAATGTAAAGTTTCTCTTTTCTGAGGTGACAAAATCCTTTTTCCTGATGTAAAATCCTCTTTTTTTTTCCAGTTTACCTCCTTTTTGGGTGTAAATCTCCCTTTTCCTGAGACAAAACTCCTTTTGTGAGGGAAAACACCTCATTTTCCTGGAGTAAAAACTTCCTTCTTTTTTAGGCAAAACCTTTTTTTTTTTTTTTCCTAAAGGACTTTTTGTTTTTGAGGTAATTATCCCTTTTCAAGAGGGAATATTCATTTTTGAAAAACAAGTCACCGTTCCCAGGAGGTAAATGTCTCTTTTCCTGAGGTAAAACTCTCTTTTTTTGAGGGGGAAACCCCCCCTTTTTTTTTTTTCTTCCCTTTTTTGAGTAAAAACTTCCTTTTTGAGAAGAAACATCCTTTCCTCTTAAGAAATGTTCCTTTTCCTGAAATAAAAACCTCCTTTTTGAGGACATTCCCCCCCCCCCCCCCCCCGATGTGAATATCCCTTTTCTAGGGGAAAAACCGCATCTTTTAAAGAAAATCCTTTCCCCCCCTTTTTAATTTTTCCTTTCTTTGAAGGAAAAATCCTTTTTTGTAGGGAAGCATGGTTGGTTGTTTTGGTTTGTTTTCCTTGAGGGCAACCCTCTCTTTATTGAGTAAAAACTTTCCTTTTTTTGAGGTAAAATCCCTTTTCCTGAGGAAAACCCTCTGAGCAGCAGCCCCTCTTTGAGGCAAATAACCTTTTTCTAGAGGAAAACACCTCCTTTATAAACCCTTTTTTGACATAACCCCCTCATTTTTCTAAATTGAGGCAAAACCCGTCCTTTTTTTTTTTTTTTTGAGTGAAAACGTCCTTTTTGAGGAAAAAGTTACTGGCTTGGGGCTATGTGTGGTTTTGGGGTGGGTTTTTTAAGGAAAAAACTATTTGAGGTAAATATCCCTTTTCCTGAGGAAAAACCTCATTTTCTGATGATTCTTCCCCCACCAAGGCATATCTCTGTCCCAGACAGAAAAAAAATTCCTTTTTTTGAGGTAAATCCCTTCCTTTTTTGAGGAACCCTTCCTTTCTCTGAGCTAAAACTCACCTTTTTTTGAGGGAAATGTTTTTTGGTGGTTTTTTTTTTTTTTTTTTTTAGGGAAACACTGTTTGGTTCTTTTGAAGGAAAACACGCTTCTTGGTTTTGAGAAAAAACTTTCTTTTTTTTGAGGTAAATACCCCTTTTCCTGAGGGAACAAAATACCCTTTTTCAGGAAAAACCCCCTCCCTGAGGCAAATACCCCTTCTGTGAGGAAAAAAGTAAAAACCTTTTTGATAGAAATCCCTTTTTTTCCTGAGGTAACATCGCCCCCACACGGTCTGGTGTCGGTGCCGGGTTCTAGAGCCAGCCCGCCCGGACCGGCTGGGCCGGGTTCTAGACTCCGCCCGCCCAGCCCCGCGGTGCTGGTGCCGGGTTCTAGACTCTGCCCGCCCGGACCGGCTGGGCCGGGTTCTAGACTCTGCCCGCCCAACCCCACGGTGCTGGTGCCGGGTTCTAGACTCCGCCAGCCCGGCCCCGCGGTGCGGGTTCTAGACTCCGCCAGCCCGGCCCCGCGGTGCGGGTTCTAGACTCCGCCAGCCCGGCCCCGCGGTGCCGCGTTCTAGACTCCACCAGCCCAGCCCCACGGTGCTGGTGCCGGGTTCTAGACTCCGCCAGCCCGGCCCCGCGGTGCGGGTTCTAGACTCTGCCCGCCCGCCCCCGCGGTGCCGCGTTCTAGACTCCGCCCGCCCAGCCCCGCGGTGCCGCGTTCTAGACTCCACCAGCCCAGCCCCACGGTGCTGGTGCCGGGTTCTAGACCCCGCCGGCCCAGCCCATCTCATCCGCCAGCTCCTCCTCTGCCGGCGGCCGCAGCGGCTCCTCGTCGCTGTAGACGGCGGGCGCGGGCGGGGCGCGGCGCCGAGTGAGCAGGTCGGCAGCCGCGCTCTCCATCTCGTCCATCGTCATGTCGCACGCGTCCGCGATCTCGCGCTTGGCCACGGCCACGAACTTGGGGTCGCGGGCGAATAGCCCGAGCCCCTCCGAGATCAGCACCTGGGGAAGGGGGCGAGGGGGACGCGCTGGCACCGGCACCGGGGGTGTGCCTGTGTCCCCTTCCTTACTGCCTCCACCAGGCTCTCGCCCAAGCCGTGGGGTGTCCCCCTTACGTGTTCCCCCCTCACTCACTGCCTCCACCAGGCTGTGAGCCAAGCCGTGTCACCCCACGTCCCCCTTCACTCACAGCCTCCACCGGGCTGTGAGGTCTCTGTCCCATATCCCCAGCGTCTCCCCCCCGTGCCCCACCTTGCACTCACTGCCTCCACGAGGCTGTCAGCTGAGCCGTGTCCCCCCATGTTCCCTCCATGTCCCTCCTCACTGCCTCCACCAGGCTGTCCCCCGAGCCGTGTCACCCCGTGTCCCCCCCATGTCCCCCACTCACGGCCTCCACCAGGCTGTCGGCCGAGCCTCGGGCCAGGGCATCGTGGGGCCCGCAGGGCCGCAGGCGCAGCGGCGCGGGGGGGAACCAGCGGTTGAGGGGGGGCAGGCTGCCCCCCGCGCCCCCCGCCGGAGCCCCCTCCACCAGGATGAGCGGCGCGTACAGAACGTGCCCGCGGGCCGGGGCCGCCCAGGCGTGCGAGGAGCCCCCCAGGCGCCAGGTCTCGGAGCTGCCGTAGCCCTGGGGGCGGGAGGGGTCAGTGCGGGGTGACACTGTGACAGTGTCCCCCCCCCGTCTGCCTCCCCCACCTCCAGCAGTACCTGCGGCCGCGCCGGGCCGGGCGGGCCCGACGGGTTGTAGGTGCCCGGGATGGGCTCGTCCTCGCAGCTGCCCTGGCGCCGCAGGCACTGGATGGTGAACGAGGGCTTCCGGCCTGCGGGACAGCGGGCAGGGTCAGCCCCCGGCCACGGGCCCTCCGGGAAACCGGGCAGGGTCACCCACCCTGGCCAGGGACCCTCTGGGCTACTGGGGGCACCGGGCAGGGTCAACTCCCCCGTCCCGGGACGCTCGGGCAGATGGAGTCCCGGCTCCGGAGACGCTCCAGGGCACCGGGCAGAGTCGCCCCCTCAGCCAAGGACCCTCCGGGGCACCGGGCAGGGACCCTGCGGGCTATCGGGAGGCACAAGGCAGAGCCACCCCCGGCTCTAGGGACCCTCTGGGGCACCTGGGGGAACAGGGAGCGGTCACCCCCACCTATCAGGGACCTTCCTGGGCTACCGGGGAACCATCCCGGGCTACGGAGGGGGCTCGGTCAGCGCTGCTGGGTGCGACCACGGAGGGTCTCACTGGCGACCCCACCCCTCCTCTGCCCCCCGCCCCGCCGTACCCGCGGGGGTGGGGGGCAGGAGCCGGCGCCGTTTCAGTTGTTGCCCCTCGCGGGCGCCGCTGCCGAAGGCGAAGTGTCGGGGGGGCAGCGGCAGCGATCCCCCCCGGGGCAGCTCCGCCGCCCAGCGCGGGGGTCCCGGTGGCCTGGGGAGATCAAGGCGGGTCAGTCGGAGGCTGGGAACATCCCCTGGAACGCGTCCCAGCGCGGAGGGACCCAGCGGCCTGTGGAGGGAGCGGGGGGGCAGGGGGTGACAGGAACACCCCCCCCTCCCGGAACAGGTTCGCCAGTGCCCCCTCCCCAGTTACACGCACACCCCCCGCCTTTCCGGGGTCCCGGCAGCCTCGCACGGGGACAGCGTCAGGGCCTGACGGGACCCCCCCTCCCCAGCTGCCGGGACCCCCTCCAGATGGGGTTCCTCCCCAGGGGCTCGGGGGTCGCGGTACCTGTCCCCGGCCCAGCGGTGTCGGGGCGGTGCCGAGCTCTCCAGGTCCTCGTCGTGGCTGACGTCCCCCGGCTCCCCTCCCGGCTCCTCCACGTCCTCGGCGGGGGCTTCCTCGTCCTGGTCCCCGCCCTCGGAGCGCCGCCTGGGCACAGGGCCATGGGCACCCCCCGTCCTCCCCGGGGAGCCCCCGCCCCGTGCCGGGGTGTCCCCAGCCCCCCCGTACCTGCCGCCGGGACGGGGGCCTCCCCCGTGGGAGGGGGGCGCGGGGTCCTCCCCCTCGGTGGGGGCGGGGCTGGAGGCGGGGGGCGGCTCCGCGAGCAGGGGGGAGCCGGGGGCGGAGCCGTAGAGCGTCTCGGGGGCCTGCGGAGAGAGGCGGGGTCGGTGGGCGCGGCCACGGCACAGGTGGGGACAGCCGGTGTGGCTTTGGGGCAGGTGTGACCGCTGGGCGCGGCCATGGGACAGGTGTGGCTATTTGGTGTGGGTTTGGGGCAGGTGTGACCAGTGGGCGTGGCCATGGGACAGGTGTGGCTATTTGGTGTGGCTTTGGGGCAGGTGTGACCAGTGGGCGTGGCCATGGGACAGGTGTGGCTATTTGGTGTGGCTTTGGGGCAGGTGTGACCGCTGGGCGCGGCCATGGGACAGGTGTGGCTATTTGGTGTGGGTTTGGGGCAGGTGTGACCAGTGGGCGTGGCCATGGGACAGGTGTGGCTATTTGGTGTGGATTTGGGGCAGGTGTGACCAGTGGGTACGACCATGGGACAGGTGTGGCTATTTGGTGTGGATTTTGGCCATGGGTGGGCGCGGCCATGGGTCAGGTGTGGCCATGGGTCAGGTGTGGCCATGGGTCAGGTGTGGCCGCTGGCGTGGCCAGGGTGGGCGAGGCTCACGGCGTAGGTGAGTGGCTCCTCCGAAGGGGCGTCCCCGCCCTCATCCCCCTCCAGGTCACTCAGTGCCCGGCGCATCTCAGGGCCCAGCGCCTGCAGCGTCTGCAGCCCGGCCTGGGGGGACACAGGGGGTCAGGGGGGTCACCTGGTGACACCTGGGACCCCCAGCCCCGCCCCGGGCAGGGGTCGCACCTGCAGCGCACACTCGTTGCTGGGGCCCGCGCTGGCGCCCAGCATCCCCCGCTCCTTCCGCCGCCGGAACTTGCGGAAATAGTCCTGGATCAGGAAGGTGGCGTAGAACTTCCCGACGGTCACCTCCTCCTCTGGGGAACACGGACGGTCAGGGGGCAGCTGGGGGTCCGAGGGGACAGGGAAGGGGACACGGCCCTCACGTACCCTCGGGCGGGGGGATGACCTCGTCCAGCAGCTTCGGCTTTGTCCTCTTCCAGATCTTCTTGACCACAGCACGAAGCTCCTTGTTGGCCACATCCAGGTTCCCTGCAGGGAGGGGACATGGCAGGGGGACACACAGCCATTGTCACGCCCTGCTGTCCCCTGGGCCCCCCCAGACCCTCCCAGCTCCCAACCTTCTGTCTTGATCTTGAGGGAGGTGCGGACCAGAGCGAAGAGCGTCGCATTGAAGGTGACGGTCCCGTCCGAGTTGAGGGGCATGTTCATGGCCACCAGGCGCTGGGCAGGAGACAGGAGGGGGATGAATCTGGGTGGCTCCAAACCCAGATACGGGACCGCCCCAAACCCCCCCGGAACCCCCCAGACCTTGCAGGCCACGCGGTGTGGGCAGAGCTTCCCAAAGCCCAGTGGGGGCTGGATCCGGCGCAGCAGCGTCACCACGTCCAGGTGCTTGATGCGGCCCCTGGGGGGGGGTCAGGGGGTCACGGGTGGTCCGGACACCCGGCCCCCTCGGCTGGGGACAAGGGGACAGTTACACACTTGGCGGCGGGGGTCGTACTCAGACCACACGCGCTTGAACTCGTCCAGGTGGTGCGGGCCCAGGATGGACCAGTCACGCGTCAGGTAATCGAAGTTGTCCATGATCACAGCCACGAACAGGTTGATGATCTGGGGGGGTCAAGGGGAGTCAGATGCCCCAGGGACTCCTGAGGGGTGTGGGGCAGGGCCGTGGGGCTGTGGAGCAGAGGACTATGGGGCAAGGGTGTGGGACAGGGCTGGGCTGTGGGGCAGGGTTGAGCTGTGGGGCTGTGGGGCAGGGCTGTGGGGCAGGGCCCCGTGTCTCACCAGGAAGGCGCAGAGCATGAAGAAGCTGATGAAGTAGGCGATGGCGAAGTTGCTGCCGCAGGTGAACTCCTCCCCCGGGCCTGCGTCCGACTCAGGGTCACAGCGCTTGCCCGGCAGGCTGGCCAGCATGATCTCCTGCCATGCCTCCCCCGTGGCACACCTGTACCCCACGGGACATGCCTGTACCCCTGGGGCACACCTGTACCCCCTGTGACACACCTGTACCCCCATGGCACACCTGTACCCCTGGGACACACCTGTACCCCCATGGCACACCTGTACCCCTGGGACACACCTGTACCCCTGGGGCACACCTGTACCCCCTGTGACACACCTGTACCCTCCCACAGGACAGCTGTACCCCTGTGACACACCTGTACCCCTGTGACACACCTGTACCCCCATGGCACACCTGTACCCCTGGGACACACCTGTACCCCCATGGCACACCTGTACCCCTGGGGCATACCTGTACCCCCTGTGACACACCTGTACCCCTGTGACACACCTGTACCCCCATGGCACACCTGTACCCCTGGGACACACCTGTACCCCCATGGCACACCTGTACCCCTGGGGCATACCTGTACCCCTGGGGCATACCTGTACCCCCATGGCACACCTGTACCCCTGGGGCATACCTGTACCCCTGGGACACACCTGTACCCCCATGGCACACCTGTACCCCCTGTGACACACCTGTACCCTCCCACAGGACAGCTGTACCCCTGTAACACACCTGTACCCCCATGGCACACCTGTACCCCTGGGGCACACCTGTTATCCCCCTTCATGATTCACTGAGAGGAAGCTCCCAAGTCCCACGGGAAGCCCAGAGCCCCCCCAGGACCGCCCCGGCCCCCCCAGGCCCCCCGGCCCCACCTGAAGAGCAGCAGCACGGCTTGGGGGAAGGTCTGAAAGTTGTTGTTGCGGTTGATCTGAGTCCCGTCCTGCAGCGCCACCTTCCCGAAGGTCTGGGGGGGCAGGGGGGCCTGGGTGGCCGGGAGCTTACAGAACACCCCCCCCACGCCCCTCACACCCCCCCAAGCCCCTCACCTCCCCCTGGCCTGGGGGGCTCCCCGGGGCCCTCACCTGCATCCCGATGACGGCGTAGATGAAGAAGATCATGGCGATGAGCAGGGCGACGTAGGGCAGGGCCTGGGGACAGAGCGGGGGTGAGGGGGTGCTGTCCCCCCCATGCCCCCTCTCCCCTGTGTCCCCCACCGTGTCCCCCCCATCCTACCTGGAAGGACTTGACGAAGGTCCAGAGCAGCGTGCGGATGCCCTCGCCCTTGGACAGCAGCTTCACCAACCGCATCACGCGGAAG
>NW_025963258.1:74416-158328 GCF_020740725.1 Corvus hawaiiensis
GAGCCGGAAGAAGGTGATGGAGATGCGGGAACTGTCCTCCGAGCTCTGTGGGGAGGGGGGTCAGGGCACCCCAAAACCCCTGCACAGCCCCCCCAAAACTCCCCCGGCTGGGACACCTCCCCGTACCTCACCAACGTGTCCCCGTTCTGTGACAGATGTGATGATGGAGATGGAGATGATGGAGACAGACAGATGGACATGAGGACATGGACGGGGAGAGACCCAGACATCCAGGACTGCCCCAAAACACCAACCTCCCCCGAGCCAGGGGATGAGGAGGGCGACTCACGTTGACCTCAGTGACGGCAATGTCCACCACGCTGCCCACCACGATGAGGGCATCAAAAGTGTTCCAGGCGTCACAGAAGTAATGCTGGGGAAGGGGAGGTGGTGAGGACCCTCTGTCCTGTGGACCTCCCCTTGTGTGACCCCCCATGTGACACCCCCTGCCTTGTGTGACCCCCGGTGTGACACCCCTGCCTTGTGTGACCCCCGTGTGACACCCCCACTGTGTGACCCTCTGTGTGTGTGACCCCCGGTGTGACACCCCCTGCCTTGTGTGACCCCCCATGTGACACCCCCTTGTGTGACCCCCCGTGTGGCACCCCCTGCCTTGTGTGACCCCTGGTGTGACACCCCCTGCCTTGTGTCACCCCTGGTGTGACACCCCCTGCCTTGTGTGACTCCCCATGTGACACCCCCCATTGTGTGACCCCCCGTGTGGCAACCCCCCCTTGTGTGAGCCCCGGTGTGACACCCCCCTTGTGTGACCCCGTATGTGACACCCCCTGCCTTGTGTGTGACACCCCGCCTTGTGTGACCCCCGGTGTGACACCCCCCGGCGTACCCGGGGTTTGAAGGCGATGATCTTGAGCACCATCTCCACGGTGAAGAGCCCCGTGAACACCATGTTGAGCAGGTCCATCACGTAGTTGAAGGGCTTCGACTGCTCGTAGTGCTGGGGGGGGGGGGGGGGGACACGGGGGTCTGGCACCGTCCCCTCCCTCTGTGACCCCCCGGTCCCCCAGGTGTCCCCCCACCTGCACAGCCAGCGCGATGGTGTTGAGCAGGATGAGGACGAACATGATGTACTCGAAGGCAGTGGAGTTGACCATGGCCCACACGCGGTACTGGGTGCGGTTCTTGGGGATGTAACGGCGCAGTGGCTGCGCCTTCAGCGCGTACTCCACACACTGCCGCTGCGGGGACAGGGGACAGCGTGGGGACACGGCCACCCCACTGCCGCTGCGGGGACAGGGGACAGTGTGGGGACACGGCCACCCCCACTGCCACCCCACACACTGCCGCTGCGGGGACAGGGGACAGCGTGGGGACACGGCCACCCCACTGCCGCTGCGGGGACAGGAGACAGCGTGGGGACACGGGCCACCCCACTGCCGCTGCGGGGACAGGGGACAGCGTGGGGACACGGCCACCCCACTGCCACCCCACACACTGCCGCTGCGGGGACAGGGGACAGCGTGGGGACACGGCCACCCCACTGCCACCCCACACACTGCCGCTGTGGGGGACAGGGGACAGCGTGGGGACACGGCCACCCCACTGCCACTGTGGGGGACAGGAGACAGCGTGGGGACACGGACACCCCACTGCCACCCCACACACTGCCACTGCGGGACAGGGGACAGCGTGGGGACACAGCCCCCCCCACTGCCACTGCGGGGACAGGGGAGAGGGTGGGGGACAGCGTGGGGACATGGCTACCCCACACAATGCCACTGCGGGGACAGGGGACAGCGTGGGGACACCACGGGGACATGGCACCCCCACACACTGCCGCTGCAGGGACGGGACAGCGTGGGGACATGGCCACCCCCACTGCCACCCCACACACTGCCACTGTTGGGGACAGTGGGATGGCAAAGGGGACACTGCAGGGACACGGCCACCCCGCTTCCTCACCAGCCACTGGCTGCAGGGACACCCTGATGGCATGGGGACACCATGGGGACACCATGGGGCCGCCCCACTGCCCCACTCTGCACTGTTGCTGTGGGAACATGGCGATGGCATGGGCACATGGTGGGGACATTGTGGGGACACTGTGGGGGACACTGTCACTGCCCTGCCACACCACGGATTGTCCCTGCACTGCTGCCGTGGGGACATGGGGCTGGCACGGGGACACCACAGGGCCACAGGGACACCACAGAGCCAAGGGGGACACCACAGGGCCATGGGGACATCACAGAGACAAGGGGGACACCACAGGGCCAAGGGGACACCACCGGGCCATGGGGACACCACAGAGACAAGGGGACACCCAGGGCCATGGTGACACCGCAGGGCCATGGGGACACCACAGGTCCATGGGGACATCACAGGGCCATGGGGACACCACAGGGCCATGGGGACACCATAGGGCCAAGGGGACACCATAGGGCCATGGGCACATCACAGAGCCAAGGGGACACCCAGGGCCACGGTGACACTGCAGGGCCATGGGGACATCACAGAGCCAAGGGGACACCACGGGGCCGTGTCCCCGTACCTGGTTTTTGTCCAGCTCGCAGTTGCGGTACTCGCTCTCGCCCTGTGCGCGGAAGGTGATGATGACGAAGCCCACGAAGATGTTCATCATGAAGAAGGCAATGACGATGATGTAGACGATGAAGAAGATGGAGATCTCCACGCGGTAGTTGTAGATGGGCCCCTGGTTCTCGGCGTTGGCGTCGATGGCCTTGTACAGCAGCCTGGGGGGACACGGGGTTGGGGCGCGTCCCCGCGGGGGTGGCGGCGGCCCCGAGCCCGCCCCGGGACTCACGCGGGCCACCCCTCGAAGGTGGACACGGTGAACAGGGCCATCATCCCCGCCAGGACGTTGTCGAAGTTGAAGTCGCTGTTGAGCCAGAGGCGCTCCCGCACCGACGGGTGGGACACATCCCCGTCCTTGTACACCAGGAACGTCCCCCTGGGACAGGGACACCGGGACAGCGAGGGTGAGACACCCCCCTGGACACTGCCACTGACTGGGGGGCCACAGGGACACCACAGGGAGCAACAGCGGGACCCCACGGGGACACAGGGACACTACGGGGTCACAGGGACAGCAGTGTGAGACCCCAGTGGGACACTGGCACCTGTGGGTGGGACACGGCCCCACCCTTTACACCGGGAACATCCCCTGTGGGGGCAACACAGGGACAGTGATGGTGAGACCCCAATGGGACACTGCCACCAGGAGGGGGTGGGACACCATGGGGACACCAGCGGGGCGGGTCGGGGTCAGGATCTGAGGTGTAGAGGTCAGTTTGGAGTGTGGGGTCAGTTTTTGGGGGGACACTCACTTGCACTCCCCTGGCGTGTGCTTGGCCTCATCAGTGCAGCTGTAGAACTTGCCCTGGGGGGGGTCGGGGGGTCAGGGGCACCCTCGGCTCCCCGGGGGGGTGGGGACCCCTCGGGGGGCTTGGGGACCCCTCAGGGGGGTGGCACCCCCGGGGTCAGGGCCCCACCTTGAAGAGCTGCACCCCGATGCAGGCGAACATGAACTGCAGCAGCGTGGTGACGATCATGATGTTCCCGATGGTGCGGATGGCCACGAACACGCACTGCACCACGTGCTGGGGACAGGGACAGTGTCACTGGGGCAGGGGGACACCACGGGGTGGGGACAGGGACAGGGACAGTGTCACTGGGGCAGGGGGACACCACGTGCTGGGGACAGGGACAGGGACAGTGTCACTGGGGCAGGGACTGGGGCAGGGGGACACCACGTGCTGGGGACAGGGACAGTGTCACTGGGGCAGGGACAGGGACAGGGGTGTCACTGGGGCAGGGGACACCACGTGCTGGGGACAGGGACAGTGTCACCAGGGCAGGGGACAGGGATGTCACTGGGACATGCGGACAACAGGGATGCTGGGGACACAGGACATGGGGACAACAAGGACAGTGGGACGCTGGGACATTGGAACAAGTGGGACACCGAGGCCACTGTGTGCTGGGGACACCTGTGACACCGCTGCCTCGGGACATCGTGGGCACAGGGACAATGGAGACCCCTGTGCCACCAACAGCACGGCATGCTGGGGCCCCAGTGCTCCCAGTCCCACCAGTACAGCCAGTGTCCCAGCCTCCAGCCCGCTGTGGCCACTGCTGGGAGGATGCCCCCTCCCAGTGCTCCTAGTGCCCCCAGTGCCTCCCAGTGCTCCCAGTTGCCCACCTTGAGGCCCTTGGCCCGGTTGATGGCTCGCAGTGGTCGCAGGACGCGCAGGACCCGCAGGATCTTCACCACCGAGATGGCGCTGGAGCTGCCAGAGAACACACCAGTGGTCCCAGTAAGTTCCCCAGTGCCCCCCAGTAACGCCCCCAGTGCCTCCAGCAGCGCTTCCACTGTTTTCTAGCATCCCCAGCAATGGTCCCAGTGCCCCCAGTGACGTTCCTCGTACTCTCCCAGTGCCCCCAGTGTCAAGCCTAGCCCCTCCCAGTGACCCCCAGTGCCCCCAGCAGCGCTCCCAGTGCTCCCAGTTGCCCCCAGCTCACTGCATGCCGAAGGAGATGAGGGAGACGCCGACCACCAGCAGGTCCAGGAGGTTGAACCAGTTGCGGAGGAAGGAGCCTTTGTGCAGGAAGGCGCCGAACACGGTCATCTGCGGGAGGCCGTGAGCCTCGAGCTGTCCCCCTGTCCCTGGGGACCCCCCGAACCCCGGGAACCCCCCAAACCTTGGGGATCCCACCCAAAACCCTGGGAACACCACCGAACCCTGGAACCCCCACAAACCCCGGGAACACCCCCAAACCCTGGGAACATCCCAAAACCCTGGGAACACCCCCAAACCCCGGGAACCCCCACAAACCCCGGGGAACCCCAAAACCCTGGGAACACCCCCAGACCTCGGGAACCCCCACAAACCCCGGGGACCCCTCCCAAAACCCTGGGAACATCCCTGAACCCTGGGGATCCCTCCCAAAACCCTGGGAACGCCCCCGAACCCCGGGAACCCCCAAAAACCCCGGGAACACCCCCAAACCCTGGGGAACCCCAAAGCCCCTGGAACCCCCCCAAACCCTGGGAACCTGCCAAAACCCTGGGGACCCCTCCAAACCGGAGGGACCCCCCTGTCAATGGGGACACCCCAAACCCTGGGGAACCCCCCCAAACCCCAGGAACCCCCTCACAAAACCCTTGGGACACCCCAAACCCCAGGAATCCTCCCCCCCCAAACCCTGGGAACACCTCCAAAACCCCGGGAACCCCTCCCGAACCCCTGGGGACACCCCAAACCCCGGGAATCCCCCCCAAACCCTGGGAACCCCCACCCCAAACCCCGCAGACCCGCCCGTACCTTGAGCAAGATCTCCACGGTGAAGATGGAGGTGAAGGCGTAGTCGAAGTAGCCCAGGATCTGGGGGGGATGGGGAGGGGGCAACGGGGTGACCCCGACCCCTCTCAAACCCCCCCGACCCCCCCAACCTCCCGGGACCCCCCCAAACACTCCCAGCCCCCCCATTTCTGCCCCCCAACTCCGGGTGAGAGGATCCCGCGTCCCACACGGTTACGGGGTGAATTCCCCCCCACATCCCCCCAGTTCCCCCAGTCCCTCCCAGTTTGCCCAGTGTGCCCAGTAGCCCACGTGGTTGCGGGGCGAGTGGGCGCGCACGGGGTCCTCCGCGGCCAGGGAGACGCTGCTGAGGATGATGAAGACGAGGATGAGGTTGGTGAAGATGTGGTGGTTGATCAGGGCGTGGCACTTCACCCGCAGCCTGCGCCGGGCACACGTCAGCTCCCAGTGCTCCCAGTGCCCCCAGTGCTCCCAGTCCCCCCCAGTTTGTGTCCCCAGTCCCAGTGTTCCCAGTGCTCCCAGTCCCCCCAGCCCTCCAGTGCTCCCAACCCCTCCAGGCCTCCAGTCAGTGCCGATGTTCCCAGTGCTCCCAGTGCCCCCAGCCCTCCAGCCCCAGTGCTCCCAGTGCCAGCATTGCTCTTAGTGTCTCCAGTGCTCCCAGTCCCTCAGTGCTCACAGCCCCAGTGCTCCCAGCGCTTCCAGTTTGTCCCCAGTGACACATTGTTCTTTATGTCCCCAGTCCCAGTGCTCTCAGTTTCAATCCCAGTGCTCCCAGCCGTCCAGTCCCAGTGCTCCCAGTCCCTCCAGTTTATGTCCCCAGTCTCCCATTATTCTCAGGGCCTCAAGCACCAGTGCCCCCAGTGCCCCCAGTGCCCCCAGTGCCACTCACGGGTTGGTGCTGCTCAGCAGGAAGAAGGCGCTGCCCTCGGGAATCGGGGTCACCTTGGGCTTGGGGGGCTCCTCCAGGGACTCCAGCCGGGCCCTCCCCAGTCTGTCACCCTCCCCCCCGGCCTCCTCGTCACCTGCGAGGGCCCCCCCGTGTCCGAGCAGTGTCACACTCCCCCCACCAGGGACCCCCCCGTGTCCGGGCAGTGTCACACCCCCCCCCCCAGGGACCCCCCGTGTCCGAGCAGTGTCACACCCCCCCCCCAGGGACCCCCCCGTGTCCGAGCAGTGTCACACCAACCCCCCCTCAGGGCCCCCCCGTGTCCGAGCAGTGTCACACCAACCCCCCCTCAGGGCCCCCCCGTGTCCGGGCAGTGTCACACCCCCCCCCCCAGGGACCCCCCGTGTCCGAGCAGTGTCACACCCCCCCCCCAGGGCCCCCCCGTGTCCGGGCAGTGTCACACCCCCCCCCCCAGGGACCCCCCCGTGTCCGAGCAGTGTCACACCAACCCCCCCTCAGGGCCCCCCCCGTGTCCGGGCAGTGTCACACCCCCCCCCCCAGGGACCCCCCGTGTCCGAGCAGTGTCACACTCCCCCCACCAGGGACCCCCCCGTGTCCGAGCAGTGTCACACTCCCCCCACCAGGGACCCCCCCGTGTCCGAGCAGTGTCACACCAACCCCCCCTCAGGGCCCCCCCGTGTCCGAGCAGTGTCACACCCCCCCCCAGGGACCCCCCCGTGTCCGGGCAGTGTCACCCCCCCCCCCCAGGGACCCCCCAGTGTCCGAGCAGTGTCACACCCCCCCCCAGGGACCCCCCGTGTCCGAGCAGTGTCACACCCCCCCCCAGGGCCCCCCCGTGTCCGGGCAGTGTCACACCAACCCCCCCTCAGGGCCCCCCCCCTGTCCGGGCAGTGTCACACCCCCCCCCAGGGACCCCCCGTGTCCGAGCAGTGTCACACCCCCCCCCCAGGGCCCCCCCGTGTCCGAGCAGTGTCACACCCCCCCCCAGGGACCCCCCGTGTCCGGGCAGTGTCACACCCCCCAGGGCCCCCCCCGTGTCCGAGCAGTGTCACACCCCCCAGGGCCCCCCCCCGTGTCCGGGCAGTGTCACACCAACCCCCCCTCAGGGACCCCCCGTGTCCGGGCAGTGTCACACCCCCCAGGGCCCCCCCGTGTCCGAGCAGTGTCACACCCCCCCCCCCAGGGACCCCCCCGTGTCCGAGCAGTGTCACATCCCCCCCCAGGGCCCCCCCCCGTGTCCGGGCAGTGTCACACCCCCCCCCCCAGGGACCCCCCTGTGTCCGGGCAGTGTCACCCCCTTTCAGGACTCCCATGTCATGTCCCTGTCACCTCCCCAGGGACCCCCCCATGTTCAAGGACTGTCACCCGCCAGGGCCCCTCCATGTCCCGCCACTGTCACCTCCCCAGGGACCCCCCAGTCCAGGCACTGCCACCCCCCTCAGGGGACCCCACGTCACGTCACTGTCACCGTCCCCGGGACCCTGATGTTCAAGGACTGTCACACCCCCCCTTCCAGGGACCCCCACATCAGGGCACTGCCACCCCCCAGCGCCCCCTGATGTCTGCGCAGGTGGCACTCACCTTCCTCACTCCCTTCCTCCTCCTCCTCCTCCTCCTCGGGCTGATCCCCCTCAACCTGGGCAGGGGAGGGGGAGGGGTGGGGGCCGTGCACGCTCGGGGGGGAGGGAGGGACCCCGCCAGGACCCCCCAGTGACACCCAGCCCCCCGGGACCCCCCAGTGACACCCAGCCCCCCGGGACCCCCCCTCACCTTCACCACCACGTCCTGGCTGTCTGTCCCTGCTTCCGCCTCCCCGGCCTTGTCCCTGGGTGGGAGGAAAGGGGGGCTCAGCCAAGGGGTCCCGGGGGTCGGGTACCCCCCAGGGGACCCGGGGCCTGGGTGCCCCCCCCCTCGTCACCCCCAAAAGGGCCCCAGGGGTCCGGGCTCACTTCTTGTCCCCCCCCGAGTTGATGTTGTCACCGTCCGCCAGGTTGTCCACGGCGATGGCCAAGAAGACGTTGAGGAGGATGTCTGAGGGGAGGGAAGGGTTCACCAGTGCTCCCAGTATCCTCCCAGTATCCTCCCAGTATCCTTCCAGCATCCCCCAACATCCTCCCAGTGCCCCCACTCTCCCTTTCTTATTCCCAACCCCGCTGTGTCCTACCCCAGCTCCCCAGTTACCCTTTGACCTATTCCCAGTTCCCCAGTTCCCTGCTCCCAGTGCTCCCAGTCCCCCCAGTTCTCCCAGTGCTTCCAGTGCTCCCACTGCCTCCCAGTGCCCCCAGTGCTCCCAGCGCCCCCAGTGCTCCCAGTCCCCCCAGTTCTCCCAGTGCTTCCAGTGCTCCCAGTCCCCCCAGTTCTCCCAGTGCTCCCGGAGCCCCCAGTGCTCCCAGTCCTCCCAGTGCCTCCCGTGCACCCAGTCTGTCCCAGCACCCCCAGTGCTCCCAGTGCTCCCAGTCCCCCCAGTTCTCCCAGTGCTTCCAGTGCACCCAGTGCCCCCAGTGCTCCCAGTCTGTCCCAGTGCTCCCAGTGTCCCCAGTGCCCACGCACAGTTGCCGCAGATGAAGAGGATGACGAAGTAGACGCAGACGAGCATCCCGGGGAACACGGGGCCACCGTAGGCCATGATCCCGTCGTACATCACCGCGTTCCAGTCCTCCCCCGTCAGGATCTGCGGGGTTTGGGGGGTCCCCAAACACCAGGGGCACCCCAAAACCTCAGTGCCACCCCCACCAGTGCTCCCAGTACACCGCTGCCTCCCCGTTCTGAGTGCGCAGCGTCGCCCCGGAGCGGCTACAGGGTGGTGATGGGATGGTTTGAGGGAGGCTCGTGGGTTTTGGGGTCTCCTCACAGGTTTAGGGGAGCCACGAGATTTCAAGGCCCCCCTCAGGTGCTGCGATCTCTCGCAGCTTTCAGGGCCTCCCACAGATTCTGGGGTTCCCCATAGTTTCCGGGTCTCCTCAGAGGTTTAGGGTCCCCCATGCATTTTGGGGTTCTCCCCACAACCTTCAGAGCCTCCCACGGGTTTCAGGGACCCCCTGCAGGTTTTGGGGTCTCCCCGTGGGATTTGAGGTTTCCCCCAGGTCTCGGGGTACCTGGAACACGGTGAGCAGGGCCTGCGGGAAGGTGTCGAAGGTGCTGCGCTTGGTCTGGGTCTCGTCGAAGCTGAAGCGGCCCCCGAAGAGCTGCATGCCCAGGAGCGCGAAGATGATGATGAAGAGGAAGAGCAGCAGCAGCAGCGAGGCGATGGATTTCATGGAGTTCAGCAGCGACCCCACCAGGTTGCTCAGCGACGCCCAGTGCCTGTGGGACGCGGGGGTTACTGGGAGCACTGGGAAGGGCTGGACGGACAGTGCAGAGCCAACACCTGGTGGAGCTGGCCCAGGGACTGTGGTTACTGGGAGCACTGGGAGCACTGGGAAGGGCTGGATGGACAGTGCAGAGCCAACAGCCAGTGGTGGGGGGTGTTGCAGCATTGGGGTGTCACCAATTTGGGACATCACAGCATCAGGACATCGCTGCCTTGGGACATCGGGGTGTGGCGGATTTGGGGCATTGCAGGGTTGGGACATTGGGGTGCTGGTGCATCGGGGTGTCCCTGTGTTGGGTCATTGCGGTGCTGGGACACTGGGGTGTCCCGGTGCTGGGTCACTGAGGTGCTGGGGCACTGGGGTGTCCCTGTGTTGGGTCATTGAGCTGCTGGGGCACTGGGGTGTCCCGCTGCTGGGTCATTGAGGTGCTGGGACACTGGGGTGTCCCGGTGCTGGGTCACTGCGGTGCTGGGGCACTGGGGTGTCCCGCTGCTGGGTCACTGAGGTGCTGGGGCACTGGGGTGTCCCGGTGCTGGCTCATTGAGGTGCTGGGGCACTGGGGTGTCCCGGTGCTGGCTCATTGAGGTGCTGGGACACTGGGGTGTCCCGGTGCTGGCTCATTGAGGTGCTGGGACACTGGGGTGTCCCGGTGCTGGCTCATTGCGGTGCTGGGACACTGGGGTGTCCCGCTGCTGGGACTCTGCGGTGCTGGGACACTGCGCTGTCCCCGCTGTCCCCGCGGTGCCCCTCACCGGGTGACCTTGAAGACGCGCAGCAGGCGCACGCAGCGCAGCACGGAGATGCCGAGCGGCTCCATGGCCCCGCGCTCCACCAGCGCGGTCTCCAGCACGCCGCCGCACACCACGAAGCAGTCGAAGCGGTTGAAGAAGCTCGCGAAGTAGCACGAGGGGCCCAGCGCGTAGAGCTTCAGCAGCATCTCGGCGCCGAACAGCGACAGCAGCGCCTTGTTCGCGTACGCTGCGGGGGTCACCGGGGGGGACAGAGCCGAGTGACCGCCCGGGCGAGGGTCACGCCTGGAGGGTGGTGGGGAAACACCACGAGCAGGACGGGCCCCCGAGCTCTGGGGGACTCGGGGAGCACCGGGGGATGGCAGGAGGGTGTCGGAGGGCATCGGGGGGTTTGGGGAGCACTGGGACGTTTGGGAGGCACTGGGGGGTGTTGAGGGGTTTGGAGGGCGCTGGGGGTTTGGGGTGCACTGGAGGCTTTGGGGGGCACTGGGAGGTTTGAGAGGCACTGGGGGGTTTGGGGAGCACTGGAGGGTGTCGGGGGTTACCTGGGGGTTTGGGGGGCGCTGGGGGTTCGGGGGGCACTGGAGGGTGTCGGGGGTTACCGGGGGGTTTGGGGTGCACTGGAGGCTTTGGGGGGCACTGGGAGGTGTCGGGGGTTACCGGGGGGTTTGGAGGGCGCTGGGGGTTCGGGGGGCGCTGAAGGGTGTTGGGGGGTACCGGGGGATTTGGGGGGGTACTAGAAGGCTTGAGAGGTACTGGAGGGTGTTGGGGGGCACTGGAGGGTTTGGGAGGCACTGGGGGATTTGGGGGGGCACTGGAGGGTGTCGGGGGGTTGGGGGGGACACTGGAGGGTTTGGGAGGCTCGGGGGGTTTGGGGGGCACTGGAGGGTGTCAGGGGGGTACCGGGGGTTTTGGGGGGGCACTAGGACGTTTGAGAGGCACTGGAGGGTTTGGGGGTCCCCGGGGGGTGCCGGGGCCGTACCCTGTGTCTCGGTGAGCCAGGGCGGCTGCCCGTGGTGCTCGGAGGCGATGGTCAGCGTGTTGAGGAACACGAGCAGCAGCACGGTCCAGTAGAACGACACGGACTTCACGGCCGCGCGGCAGCGCCGGCGCCACAGGCGGTTCAGGCGGCGCAGGCGGCGGCTGGGGGGCAGCGGTGGGGTTTGGGGGGCGGCGGTGGGGTTTGGGGGGCGGCGGTGGGGTTTGGGGGGCAGCGGTGGGGTTTGGGGGCAGCGGTGGGGTTTGGGGGACGACAGGGGGGGTTTGGGGGGGAGGCGGGGGGATTTTGGGGACACAGAGGAGGTGGGAGAGTGACAGAGACACCCCCCCCCGTCATGTGCGAGGAGGTGAAGGGTGTTCGAGTTGGAGGGACATGAGGGGTCGAGGGGGGATTTGGGGGAATTTGGGGTAGAGGAGGTCGAGGGGGTGTTTTGGGGAACGTGGACGAATTGGGGGTACAGGGCGGTGGGAGGGGGTGGAGGATTTTGGGGACAGAGGGGAGGTGGGGGGGGTGAGAGAGATCCCGTCAGGTGGGAGGGGTTGGGAGGCTTTATGGGGGCCCCAGTGCGGCCCCCCCCTCTTTTTTTCCATCTCGCCCCCCCCTTCTTCTCCCCACTCACCAGAATTTGGTCTTTGCAATTTTGCCCCTGGAGAGAGAAAAACAGTTACCCAAAAACGTGGGGATTTTGGGGGAGTCCCTTGGCCATGGGGGGATATCTGGGGGGGCTTTATAGGGGTGCTGGGTCAGATTTGGGTGGGTGGGCTTAGAGGATCTCTGGGGCTGGGGGGGGTTGAGATACCTGGGGGTGGTCACAGGGGTGCTGGGGTCAGTTTTGGGGTCCTAGGGGAGTATGGGGGGTCCTTGGGGCTATGGAGGGGTCCCAGAGGGCTTTGAGGTGCTGTGGGGGGTCAGTTCTGGGGTCTCAGGGGGCATCTGGGGCGGGGTCCCTCGTGCTATGGGTGGTATTGGGGCCTATCAGGGAGCTATGGGAGGGTCCCAAATTGTTCTGAGGTGCTGTAGGTGTCGGGTTTGGGGGTCCTAGAGGGGTCCCGGGGATCCGTGGGGTGTCGTGGGGATCTGTGGGGTGTTCCTGGGGCTGTGGGGGGATCCCGAGGGCCCTGGCAGAGCCGGGGGTCCCGTGCCCCGCTGGGCTCACAGGCAGCGGTCGCAGGCGGTCGGCGGTGCCTCCTCCTCCCCCACGGTCTCCGTGTTCACCGAGGTGGTCTCGCTGCCCGGGAGGCTCGCTGGGGTGGGGGCACAGGTCAGCCCGGGGCTTTGGGGGCACCCGGACCGGGCGGTTTGGGATGTCTGGGTTCAGCGAATTTGAGGGTGCCCAGCCCAGGGAATTCAGGGTGCCCAGGTTCAGAGAATTTGGGGTGTTCAGGTAATTTGGGGTGTCTGGGTTTAGGGAGATCAGGGTGCCTAGGTCCAGGGAATTTGGGGTGCCCAGCCCCGGGGGATTTGGGATGTCTGGGTTCAGCGAATTTGGGGTGTCCAGGTCCAGGGAATTTTGGGTGCCCTGGTTCAGAGAATTTGGGGTGCCCAGGTCCTGGGGATTTGGGATGCCCAGGTTCAGGGAATTTGGGGATGCCCAGTCCAGGGAGTTCAGGTTGCCCGGCTCTGGGGGGTTTGGGGTGCCCTGGGGGTTCAGGGAATTTGGGGTGCCCAGGTCCAGGGAATTCGGGGTGCCTGGGTTCAGAGACTTTGGGATATCTGTATTCAGGGAATTTGGGGTGCCCCAGGGGTTCAGGGAATTTGGGGTACCCCATTCTGGGGGATTCGGGGTGCCCCGGGGGTACCGTGGGTGTCGGTGGAGTGACTTGCGTGGCGCAGCCACTTCAGCCGCGGCTTCCGCTTCCCCATCAGGTCCTCGGCGGTCAGGCCTGGGGGAAAGGGGGGGTCACGGAGCTTTGGGGGGCTCAGGACTTGGCAGGCCCCCCGTAGCTGCCCCCCAGCCCCACTCACGGTGCTTCTCGTGCTCCCCCTCTTCCTCGTCGCCCTCCAGGTCCTCGGCCTGGGTGATCCAGTCCATGTAGCCCCGCAGGTCCTCCTCCAGCTGCTGCTTCTCCCGCAGCTTCTGGAAGTCCCCGCGGGCCTTGGCCTTCTCTCGCTCCTTGGAGAATTCCCTGGGGGGGGACAGGCGTGACCCCAAACACGCCAAGGACACGGCTCTTGCCCCACTGTTGACTCCACTGAGGGCTCCTCACCCGCTCAGCACCCCCAGCACCAGGTTGAGGACGAAGAAGGAGCCGAAGATGACGAGGCTGACGAAGTAAATCCAGGGCAGCTCGTGGCCCATCGCGTCCTGCATCTGTGGGGAGAGATTTGGGGTGATGGGGGGGACCCCAAATCCCTCCTCAGGTGAGGCCAGTAACACCCAGCAGAGAGGTTTGGGGGTTTGCCCTGTCGAGGTTTGGGGAGGGTTTGAGGGGCTCAGGGATGTGTGTGAGGATTTGGGGGAGCTCAGGGAGGGGTTATGAGGATTTGGGGGGCTCGGGGGTCTCACCAGTACAGCACATCTGTCCAGCCCTCCCTGGTGATGCACTGGGTTTGGGAGGGCTCAGGAAGGGCTTGTGAGGATTCTGGGGTCTCGGGGATGTGTGTGAGGACTTAGGGGGGCTCAGGGTGGCTGTGAGGACTTAGGGGGAGCTCAGGGATGTGTATGAAGATTTTGGGGGCCTCTGGGAGGGGTGGTGAGGATTCGGGGGGCTCGGGGGTCTCACCCAGTACAGCACATCGGTCCAGCCCTCCATGGTGATGCACTGGAACACGGTGAGCATGGCGAAGAAGAAGTTGTCGAAGTTGGTGATGCCGCCGTTGGGGCCCTCCCAGCGGCCCCGGCACTCGGTGTTGTTCTGCAGGCAGGCGCGGCCGTGCCCCGAGAAGGCGCAGGGAGAGGGATCGTCCTCCGACTCCAGGTCTGGGGGCAGGAGACAACGGGCCCTGGTGACAGCTCCGGGCTGGCTGTCCCCTCTCACTGCCCTCACATGGCTCCGGTCCCCGCTGCTGGCGCTTGTGCCCACTGACAGCTCCTGTCCCCACTGCCCACTCTTGTCCCTCCTGACAACTCACACCCCTGAGTTACTGTCCCAGGGGTGTGTTGGGAGCCCCAGAATCCTGCTGGGGTGTCCTGGGGGGTGCTCAGGGAATTTAGGGGGGGTCTTGGTGTTTTAAGGAGTCCCAGAACCCTGCTGGGGTGTTCCTGAGGGATCCTGGTCCCTGGGCTGGAGGGGGTCTCAGGGAATTCAGGGGGGGGGGTCTCAGCGTGGGGTGTCCCTGGGGGATCCTCAGGGCTGGGGGGGCGTCTCAGGGGCTTTAGGGAGGTCTCAGTGTGGGGTGTCCCTGAGGGATCCTGGTCCCTGGGCTGGAGGGCGTCTCAGGGAATTTAGGGGCGTCTCAGTGTGTTAAGGAGCCCAGAACCCTGCTGGGGTGTCCCGGAGGGGTGCTCAGGGAATTTAGGGGGGGTCTCAGTGTGGGGTGTCCCTGGGGGATCCTCAGTGCTGGGGGGGTCTCAGGGGCTTTAAGGGGGTCTCAGTGTGTTAAGGAGCCCAGAACCCTGCTGGGGTGTCCCTGGGGGGAGCCCTCATTGCTGGGGGGGTCCTCAGGGAATTTAGGGGGGGGTCTCAGTGTGGGGTGTCCCTGGGGAATCCCCGTCCCTGGGCTGGGGCACCTGAGAGCACTGAGGGACTCCTGGGGGGTCCCTGACGCTGGGGGCATCCCGGGGCTGGGGGGACACGCAGGGTGACCCCCCCGGCCCTACCCGAGCTGATGAAGAAGCAGGAGGGTGACCCCCGGCCCTACCCGAGCCGATGAAGAAGCAGGTCTTGTGCATGCGGCCGATGAAGAGCTCGAGGCCGATGATGGCGTAGATGATGATGACGAAGAGCACGAGCAGCGCGATGTGCAGCAGCGGCACCATCGCCTTCATGATGGAGTTGAGCACGATGTGGAGGCCTGGGGGGGCACGGGGAGGGGTTGGCAGGAGGCTGGGGTGACCCCAAACCCCCCCGCTCCCCCCCAGGGTCTCACTGGGGACGCCGGAGACGAGGCGCAGCGGCCGCAGCACGCGGAAGGCGCGCAGGGCCTTGACGTCGAAGCCGCCCGGCTTCCCGCTCATGTGGTGGGCATCGCCCGGCTTGTGGGACACCTGCTCCAGGATCACGCTGAACAGCCTGGGGGGACACCGGGGGTCACACAGCTCCGTCCCCCCCCCGCTGTCCCCGTCCCTGGAACCCCCCTCACCCCACGATGACGATGACGAAGTCGAGCAGGTTCCAGCCGTTGCGGATGTAGGCGCTGGGGTGCAGCACCAGCCCGTAGGCGATGATCTTCAGGAACGTCTCCACCGTGAAGATGATGAGGAACACGTACTCCACCTGCTCCTGGGGGGGCACGGCGGGCAGGGTCAGCACCCCCTGCTCCAGGGGCGCACGGGGTCACCAGCCCCGCCCAGTGTCCCCTTCCCCTCTTGGGGACCCCCCTACCCTGACACCCTGACCCCTTCTCCAGGAGGACATTCCGGGACACCTCCGCCCCCCATCACTCACAGTGTCCCCTTTCCTGGGGATCAGGGACATTTGAAACCCCTCAGGGACCCCCCCACCCCTTCCAGCATCCCCTGGGGTCGGGAATGTTTGGGGATCCCCCTCCCAGCATCCCCTTCTCCTGAGGGACAAGGGACAGCGATGTTTGTCCCTTTTTGGGGACAAGAGACAGAGACACTTGGGAAACCCCCTGCATCCCCTTCCTTTTGGGGACAAGGACACTCGGGAACCCCACCAGCCCCCCCCACACCTCCCAGTGTCCCCTTCCCCTGGGTATAAGGGACAGGAACACTTCGGGACCTCCCCTGGCCCTGCACCCCCTCAGCTTTCCCTTTGCCCGTGGACAAGGACATTTGGGGACACCCCTGACACCCCCCCGGAGTCCCCTCCCTTTGGGTGTCCAGGCACAGAGATATTCGGGGGGGTGTCCTGCCCCAGTGCCTCCTCCCTCGGGGTGACAAGGGACATTTGGGCCCCCTCCAGCCCCCTCCCAGTGTCCCCTTTGTGGGTGACTGGGGCGGCTCAGCCGGGATTAGGCCCCCGCGGCTCCCCCGGCGCCGGCAAAGCGGATTAAGGCAGCGGCACGGGCGTGTGCCAAGGGACACGTGTGACACAGGGACACCCCTGTCCCCACAGCCCCCGACACCCCACAGTGCCACCCCCGGCGCCTCCAGACCCCCCAAAGTGTCACCCCCCACCCCCCAGCCCAGTCCCGGGTGGATCTCAGTGCTGGGGTGGAACCCCCCTTTCCCAGCGTTCTCCCAGCACCCAACTGGGACCGGTGGGGGGGGGGGGGGGGGGCTCCCCCCTTTCTGGGGGTCTGGGGGCTCTCACCAGGTTGTGGTTGGAGGTGTTGGAGTCATCCTCAGGGAAGGGGATGTAGACCCCCAGGGCCACGCAGTTGGCGAAGATGGTGGCGAGGATGAGGATGTCGAAGGGCCTGGGGGGAAGGGGGGCAGCAGGTGGGGGGGGACCCCAAGGCCCCCCAGACCCCCCGAGCCCCCCACTCACTTCCACTCCACGATGCTGATAGTGCCCCCCCCAGACCCCCCGAGCCCCCCACTCACTTCCACTCCACGATGCTGATGGGGCCCCCCAGACCCCCCGAGCCCCCCACTCACTTCCACTCCACGATGCTGATGGCCGCCCGGCGGATGGGGTTGTTGAGGCGGAGGCAGAAGAGGGCGCGGGGGGAGCGATGGACGCCCCCGGTGCCCCCCTGGCCCTTGTGCTTGGGGTGGGGGGGGCGGCGCTGCCGCTGCCCCGGGGGGGTCCCCCCGCCCGCCCCCCCCCCGGCGCCGTCGCTGGACCCCCAGCCCAGGGGCTGCCCCATGGCCTCGGCCAAGGGGGGCAGCTCCTTGGGGCGGCCTGGGGAGGGGAACGGGGGGTCAGGAGTGGGTAGGGAACCCCCCCCCCAAGCCTTTCGGGACCCCCACAAACCCTCCTGCCCCCCCCCAGGAGCCTGGGGCACCCCAGACGAACAGGGACCACGCCCGAACACCCCAATCCCATAGAGCAGAAACCCCTCCAAGTCCTTCTGGATCCCCCAAATCCCTCCTGTCCCCCCCGAATTCCTCCCGGACGCCCCCCAAATCTTCCTGGACATCCCCCCAACTCCCTCCAAGCCTGGGACCGCTTGGACACACAGTGACCACCCCTGAACACCCACATCCCATTGAGCCCCCCCAAACCTTCCTGGACACCCCCAAGCCCTCTGGACCTCGAAATCTTCCTGGACCCCCTACCCTGCAAACCCTTCCAACGCCGGGACCCCCAGACACGCAGTGACCATCCCTGAACCCCCATCCCATAGACCAGGGCCCCCCCAGGACACTCGGGCACCCCCCAAGCCCTCAGGGACCCCCCCCCCTTGAATCCTCACTTTTACCCAAGGCCCACCCAGGCCCCCCCCAGACTCACCCTCTCCGTTCTCCTCTGACTCCGACATGGTGGGGGGGTTTGGGGGTGTTTCTGGAGGGTTGGGGGCACCTATGGGGGTGTTTGCAAGGGTTTGGGGTATCCTAGGAAGGGGGGAGGGTGGTCCAACGGACTTTCACGGGGATTTGTGGGGTCTGTTGGGGTTTGGGAGCATCGAGAGGATGGATGGGGGGGTCGGGGGGGGTCAGGGGTGTTTAGGGGGGTTCAGGGGTGCTTAGGGGGGTTCGGGGAGTCTGTGGGCACCGGGGCTCTCCAAGGCCTCCCCAGGGCTCGTCCCTGCTCGTCCCTGCCAGGGATTAACGGGGATTAACGGGGGGGTGAGGGGGCAGCACTGCCCACGTGTCCGGGAACACTCGTGGGAGAGGTCGGGATTGGGAGTGAGGGGCTGGGGACAGAGTGAGGGGTCGGGGACAGAGTGCGGGGCTGGGGACAGAGTGAGGGGTCGGGGTCGCACCCGGGGCTGGGGACAGAGTGAGGGGCTGGGGACAGAGTGAGGGGTCGGGGACAGAGTGAGGGGTCGGGGTCACACCCGTGTGAGGGGCTGGGGACAGAGTGAGGGGTCGGGGTCACACCCATGAGGGGTCGGGAACAGGCGTGTGAGGGACGCGCTGCCACCACTGCTCCCCTCACATCCCACGGGTGTCACAGTGTCCCCAAACAGGCGCCGTTTCCCCCTCAGACCCTGCAGGTGCCACTTCCACGGAATGACAGAATTGCTCAGGTCAGAACAAACCCTCAAACCCATTGAGTCAGGGGGATGGGGAAGCAGAGGTTAAATGATTTACTAAGAAGTTCTTTGTTAGAAGCGATGCATCCCGCTTGCCCAACACTTACTGTGCCTACCAAAGCAGGATGAGAAGATAGGAAACTATTGATAAAGGGAAGGAATCTTGACCAGACATCCTGTTTTTAACCTAAAACTAGCTCAAACCAGTCTTGAAGTTTGGACTTAGCCCAGGGACATAAAGGGCACGCGCAGGGAGGAAAGGTGAAAAGTTCAGGATGAGGAAGACCCTTTACTTCATCTGAGGAAGACTTTTATTTCATCTCGGAGCCCCCTGCCCACGACCACCAGACAACACTGCGCAAGCACAATGCGGATGTAAATGACTTTTGGGCTCATTTTAATACGAAGTGAGGCTAGGCGGAGCCAGGTAATGAATATGTATAAACGTATTGGGAAACTCAATGAATATGGAACTTGTAACCCGATAAATACCAAGCTGAACGCAGCTGTCGGCGTGCATGGCTTTGGAGGAGTTATCCCCCCATGTGTCCCAGCGCTGGAATAAACACACCTACTTTACTCCTTATTCCAGTAGCGGAGTCTTTCCCGCTCTTTTCCCTTCACCATCGGGTCCGACCGCTCCCTCAGCGCCGCCACGGCCACCACTGAATTGAACCACGGCCACCGCTGTCCCCAGGTGCTGCATGCTCGCGTTTCTCCCCTCGGCTGCCCCTCACAGGTGCCGCTTCCCCCATCACCCCTGACAGGCCCCATTTCCCCCCACCGCCCTCAGGGGCTCCGTGTCCCCCCTCAGCTGCCCCTCCGACCCCACAGGGGACATTTCCCGCTCTGCCACCCCTCACGGGCACCGTTTTCGCCTCAGACACCGCGTGGGTGCCATTCCTTCCCCCCATGGGCTGCATCCCCCCATTGCTCCTTCCCCTCACGTTCCCCATGAGCTCCATCGCCCTGAGTCAAGGCTCTAAAAGGTTAAAATTTTAGCTAAGAGTTAGAAGAAATTTGCATTAATTAAGATAGAGAAACAAAAGTTAAGTTAATGATTAGTGGATGCCTAAGCTAGAGCCAAGTGATGTATTATTTGCCATTATATTTTGGTTTAAGTTTTCTTTGTAGAAGGAAACAGAACAAATGAACTGTCATCAAAACAAATTGAAACCAATAGAGCCAAGAACAGCACCTGGGTTTCGTACTAATTAATCCAAAGTAGGAGATCTTGGGCTGCGCCAAGAGGTCACGAAGGGCTGCCAACAGCAAGGAGGTGAAAAGGTCACTGTGAGGAAGATGTTCCTGACTTCATCTTGCAGGACCACTGACCCAATTCGAGACCACCGACCCAATTCCAGAGAGAAACTGCGCATGCGTGAAAGGCTAATGATCTCATTTTAATACGGAGCGGGGGATGGGAGGTGCTGGGGCCATACAGGATGTAAAACTTTGAGTGATAAGTAGAGAACAAAGAACCTTGTACTTGGCTGGAATGTCTTCAGGAGGCTGCTGCCGTGCCGCCCGCCGGTGCCTGAATCAACACAGCACCGTCTAATTGTAATTAGTTAGAGGGGCTTTGTCCGTGGATATCGGCATTTAACGAATCATTCTGGTGACCCAGCCAGGAGAAAGTTCTGTTCGGCTGTGAGACCAGCCCGGGCGGGTGGACCCCTCGGGGCACCCCCGGGATATTCCTGGACAGGGGGCTCCGCTTCCCGGATTGTCCATCCAGCAGCAGACAAGGACTCCTGACCACTAAAACTCCGGATAATACGGTGTGTTTAAAGAAACTCCTGGAGCAGTGGAACAGTGACCTGTAAGGCGTACGCGTGGTCATGGCAGGCTGTTGGTCAGTCGGAGGGAGACGTCCCACGCACAGCTGGTGCCTGTGTAGTGTCCTGCAAGCTGCACTGGTGTCCAGTGGCCGGCCAAAGGCCACTTGTGGAGCTGCCGGGCCGGGGAGGCTCAGGCAGTGCCTGTCGGCAGAGGGGATTTTGCCGTTTGTTGTGCCGTGGAGGGCTTGGGTTTGGTCTGCTCGCAATTCGGGGCCAGTAGTTTTAAAGGCAAGTCCTTGTTTGTTGTAGAGGGCACAGTTGTTTATGCTGTTGTGGGTGTGTTCTAAGTTTGCTGTGCCATAGAAAGCTTGTTTGCTCGCAATTCGGGGCTGGCAGTTGTTCAGGTAAATCCCTGTTTGTTGTGCCGTGGAGGGCTCGGGTGTTTATGTTGCTGTGAGCGTGTTTTAACTGTGTGAACAGATGTGTGAGGGTTTGTTGAGCCGTGCTTAGCGCAGAGCAAGGGAGGAGTTTGGAGCCGCAACGAGGCGGCCGGAGAAAGACGAAGCGTGTATGGTGAATGTTTGTATGGTGAGTGTCTGAAAGTGAACGCTGTGCGCTGTGATTTTATTTTATTTTATTTTATTTTATTTTATTTTATTTTTACTGTAATTGTAGGGTGTGTGTCTGGTTCCGAGGGGACGGTGTCGGCTGTTAACACCCGTTGTTCTCACTAACAGGGCCGGGGCCCTCAGAAGCGAGAGAGACGGCAGCATTTGCTGTCTGAGGTGTATTTTAAAGGTAATATCGCCATCCTGGGTCAAAAGTTATAATTGCAGCTAAGCAAACAGTAAGTTTAAATCTATTTTAAGCTGACTAGATAAATAAAAATTCATTCACCTCATCGGTTTGAGTTAGATCCCTAAGAATTCGCGAATGGAAAATTTTATTTAAAAGTTATATCAAACCCTGAGAGGTAACTTGGTAGCTTTGGGTTGGGAGCAACCGGTAGCAAAATAAAGAATTTTGGAAAAGTGAGTGGAATAGCTTGTGTTTGTAGAAATTTCTGTAGTTTTTAGTGTATTTACAAGCCAGCATTGTTTGTGCACATTATTGCAGTGTGAGTTTTGTACCAGACGTTATTATTGCTTTGTAACCCAGTGCAGAAAGTGTAGTCAGTATTGACAGCCCTTTAAATTGATTTTAACCTGAGCTGTGGACTGTGCAGAAAGGGCTGTAAGAGAAAGTAATGGGAACCAGCCAGAGTAAAGAGATCCCTCAAACCAGTCCTTTAGGATGTATCCTGACACACTGGAAAGAATTAGTGGGTTGTGGTGGTACAGAAAACAAAAAGACTCTTACCAAGTTTTGCACACAATGGTGGCCACTTTACAAGCTCGAAGAAGGTGTCAGATGGCCTCCAGCTGGAACTGTGGATTATGAGACCCTATTACAGCTTCTGCTTTTTTTGAGACGAGAGCAGAGATGGGAGGAAGTAACCTATGCTGATTTATTTATCTCCCTCTGAAACCAGCCCGAGTGGCAGAGGGACTGTGCAATTCAGGCCCCTTCCAATCCCCTGGCCCTAGAAAAGGATAATAAAACTAACGAGGGAAAGCCTGAACGATGTTGCAGTAGCTGTTCAATAAACCCACGCTGCACACACCCTGATGAAGTGTATCCAGCTGACTCACTGGAGCGAGAGCTGCGGGATTTGTTTAAACCACCTCCTAAAAGACGAGGGGAATTGGCTCCTACGTCACCCCCCACCTCATTTCCCAGGGGACCAACTCCTATCCCAGCTCCTATCTCACCCCTCACTTCGATCTCGATGCCAACTCCAGCTCCAGCTGCAAGTACAGCTGAACCAACTCCAGCTCCAGCTGCAAGTACAGCTGAACCAACTCCAGTCCCACCTTCAGCTTCTATTTCAACTTCCATTTCACCCACACCCTCTAGGAAAAAGACCCCTAAAGCTCTACTATTGCCCAGCAGTGGCAGTGAGGGGGAAGAGCTGCTTTCCCCAGAGGGCCCTGTAGCGTCCCAGACCCAGAAACAAACTAAAGAAATCATAAAAGCACCTTTGAGAGAGGCAGTAAGTTCTGAGGGAAAAACAATATTAGTTAAAATCCCCTTTTCTCTAGCAGATCTGGAGGCTTGGGAAAAGATTGCTAAACATTATCGGAGCGACCCAATAGGTGTTGCAAAGAAATTTAGATTCGTGGTTAAACAGCATAGACTTGACTGGTTTGAACTTCAACTGTTGCTAAGTGCCCTCACAGAGACAGAAAAACAATTGGTTTTGAAAGCAGCAGGGAGTTTAGCAGAGGATGCTTGCAAAATAACCCAAATGAGAGTGAAGGATGTTTTTCCTCTCCAAGATGCGCAGTGGGATCCTAATGATGGCAGTGACATGGAAAGATTGGAGGGTTACCGAGATTTCATAGCAAAGGCACTGGAGAGGGCAGTTCCTAAAGCCATGAACTGCTCAGCCCTATGTGCAATTAAGCAAGGTCCCTCTGAAACACCCTCTGAGTTTTTAGAACGTTTGCGAGATGCAATGCGTCGTCATACGACGTTGGACCCCGAATCTGAGGAAGGGACGCAACACCTGGTGAGCTTATTTTTAGGACAATCTACAGGGGACGTTCGACGCAAACTCCGGAAAATACAGGCCCGGCAGCACGGGATTGAGAGACTTTGCTAGAGGAAGCATGGAGAGTTTTTAGCGATAGAGAAGAGGGATGTAAGCAAGGGATGAGGAAATTAATAAGAATAGCAAAAGAAAAAGAGAGAGGGGGACATGGGCAAGGACCACCCCGGTCAGGGAGAAATCAGTGCGCTTTTTGCAGGGAAATCGGACATTGGAAGAACCAATGCCCAGAACGAAGAAAAGGCGATCATCAAAGAAGAGAAAACCAAAAGAGGGAGGGAGCGGCTGCTCGTGCTAAAGAAGACTGAAGGGCACCAGAGGTTCCCAGCCTAGGGGACCCTCTGGTTCTAATTAAACTAGGGAACCAAGAAAAAGAAATGGAGTTTTTAATAGACACAGGGGCAACATCCTCAGTGCTCAATAAAGCTTTAATGCCAAGAACAAATGATTCTGTTGCAGTGAGGGAGCAACTGGTCAATCTGAAAGAGCACACTTCTGCAAACCATTGCAATAGAAACTTGGGAGACAACGGGGAATTCATACGTTTTTATACGTGCCTAATGCTCCACCAGCACTTTTAGGAAGAGATTTACTGGAGCAACTAGAGGCAAAAACAGTATTTAAAAATGGAGAAGTTACTTTGGAGGTTAAAGATGAACAATCCATAGAATTGTTAAGTCTGATGTTGATAGCAAATGAAACCAAAGTTGAAAATGAAGAAGAGACTAGCAAGAAAATAATAGATCAAGTATTCCCTGGGGTATGGGCTTCTAACATAGCAGGGAGAGCAAAGAATGCACTCCCTGTACAAGTTAAGCTTAAGGAAGGAAAACAAACCAGTTAGAGTTAAAAAATATCCTTTGAAGAAGGAAGGCAGGGAAGGAATTAGCCCCATAACTGAAAACTTTCTGCAGATAGGACTTTTAAAAATCTGAATTCAATACTCCCATTTTACCTGTCAGAAAGCCTGATGGATCATACGGAATAGAACAGGATTTAAGAGCTGTTAATAAAACAACCGAGGACTTATACCCAGTGGTTGCTGACTCCAATACTTTATTAAATCGTTTAACACCTGAACTAACTTGGTTTACCATTTTAGATTTAAAGGATGCTTTCTTTTGCCTTCCTCTCCATGAGGCCAGCCAGAAAATCTTTGCACTTGAATGGGAGAATCCCAAGACTGGATGCAAAGCTCAGCTCACATGGTCTGTGCTACCCCAAGGATTTAAAAACTCCCCCACAATATTTGGAGAACAGCTTGCAAGAGATCTGGAATCCTGGGAAGCCCCATCAGGAGGAGGACAGCTGTTCCATCCTCCTGATTGCTACTAAAACACCAGAGACGTGTGGAGTGGACAGTGAGCGTCCTAAACTCTTTGGGTTTACAGGGGTATCGAGTATCCCAGGAGAAAGCCCAAATGCTGAGGCAAACAGTTGTGTGCTTGGGCTGTGAGGTCAGTGCTGGACAAAGAACTTTAGGACAGGATCAGAAAGAAGCAACATGCCAAACTCCAAAACCCCAAACAGTAAAGGAACTGAGAACCTTTCTGGGCATGACGGGGTGGTGCAGACTGTGGATTTACAATTATGGGCTGTTGGTTAAACCCTTCTGTGCCTTGGTTGCGGAAGGAAACAGAGACCTTCAATGGACAAAAGAAGCAACACAAGCTTTTAACCAACTGAAGAAGGCCCTCATGTCAGCCTCAGCCCTGGGACTTCCAGCTGTGAGTAAACCATTCCTTTTGTTTTCCCACAAAAAGCAGGGATTGCTTTGGGAATATTGGCACAAGACCTGGGCCCGTATTGCAGGGCAGTCGCCTGCCTCTCTGGATGCAGCAGCCCAGGCATGGCCAGGGTGCCTCAGAGCTGTTGTGGCAGTGGCACTGAACATCCAGGCAGCAGCCAAGGCATGGCCAGGGTGCCTCAGAGCTGTCACAGCAGGGGCAGTGAACATCCAGGCAGCAGCCCAGGCATGGCCAGGGTGCCTCAGAGCTGTCACAGCAGGGGCAGTGAACATCCAGGCAGCAGCCCAGGCATGGCCAGGGTGCCTCAGAGCTGTCACAGCAGGGGCAGTGAACATCCAGGCAGCAGCCAAGGCATGGCCAGGGTGCCTCAGAGCTGTTGTGGCAGTGGCACTGAACATCCAGGCAGCAGCCAAGGCATGGCCAGGGTGCCTCAGAGCTGTCACAGCAGTGGCACTGAACATCCAGGCAGCAGCCAAGGCATGGCCAGGGTGCCTCAGAGCTGTCACAGCAGGGGCAGTGAACATCCAGGCAGCAGCCAAGGCATGGCCAGGGTGCCTCAGAGCTGTCACAGCAGTGGCACTGAACATCCAGGCAGCAGCCAAGGCATGGCCAGGGTGCCTCAGAGCTGTCACAGCAGGGGCAGTGAACATCCAGGCAGCAGCCCAGGCATGGCCAGGGTGCCTCAGAGCTGTTGTGGCAGTGGCACTGAACATCCAGGCAGCAGCCAAGGCATGGCCAGGGTGCCTCAGAGCTGTTGTGGCAGTGGCACTGAACATCCAGGCAGCAGCCCAGGCATGGCCAGGGTGCCTCAGAGCTGTCACAGCAGTGGCACTGAACATCCAGGCAGCAGCCAAGGCATGGCCAGGGTGCCTCAGAGCTGTCACAGCAGGGGCAGTGAACATCCAGGCAGCAGCCAAGGCATGGCCAGGGTGCCTCAGAGCTGTTGTGGCAGTGGCACTGAACATCCAGGCAGCAGCCCAGGCATGGCCAGGGTGCCTCAGAGCTGTCACAGCAGGGGCAGTGAACATCCAGGCAGCAGCCCAGGCATGGCCAGGGTGCCTCAGAGCTGTCACAGCAGGGGCAGTGAACATCCAGGCAGCAGCCAAGGCATGGCCAGGGTGCCTCAGAGCTGTTGTGGCAGTGGCACTGAACATCCAGGCAGCAGCCAAGGGATGGCCAGGGTGCCTCAGAGCTATCACAGCAGTGGCAGTGAACATCCAGGACGCACACAAATTCACCCTGGGCCTGAAAATGACTGTGCTGGTGTCCCACACAGTGTCAGTGGTCCTGGGGGCAAAGGGTGGACCGTGGCTTTCCCCACGGAGATTCCTGAAGTACCAAACTGTAATGGTAGAACGAGATGATGCAGAAATGGTGGTAACTAATATTGTGAGCCCAGCTTCCTTCCTCAGTGGGAATCTGGGAGAACCAGTGATCCATGATTGCCTGGAGACCATCAAGGCCACCTACTCCAGCCGCCTGGACCTGAAGGCCACCCCTCTCGAGGACACTGAGACCTGGTTCACGGATGGGAGCAGTGGGAAAAGACATGCTGGGTATGCAGGCACCACAAACAGAGAAGTAACAGAGTCTGGGTCATCACCAACCAACACCTCTGCACAAAAGGCTGCAATAATTGCCTTAACCCGAGCTTTGGAATTAGCAAAAGGAAAGAAAATCAGTATTTATACAGACTCAAGGTACGCATTTGGGGTGGTTCATGCACACGGGGCCATCTGGAAAGAAAGAGGACTGCTGAACTCACAAGGGAAGAACATTAAACATGCACAAGAGATAATAAACTGTTAGAAGCAGTCCAGTTACCTGAGGAAGTGGCCATCATGCACATCAAAGCACCCCAAAAAGTGAGCTCTGAATTGGAAGAAGGGAATGAGCTGGCGGACAGAAAGGCAAAAGAAGCGCCCAAAAGTGAGGTAATTATAGAGACAGTAGAAGTAACCTTAGTTCCAGAAGGACAGATTTCCATCGAAGGTAAGCCAGGGTATAATAAAAAAGCCAGGAGACTGATTAAACAGGAAAATGGGAGTTATAATCAGGAGGGGTGGGCTGTCACAGATGAAAAGGAAGATTTTTAATTCCCTCCTACATGTTATGGTCATTAGTGAGAGAGGAACATGAGAAAACACATTGGGTGTTAAACACTTTGTAGAACTACTTAAAGACAGGATTATGGCCAGAAATTTGCAAGGTACAGTAATTCAAGTAACTCATCAATGTAGTCTTTGCCCCCAAAAATATTCCTAAACCAAAACTTGGACAAATTGGGAAAGGTCATGAGCCTGGGCAGCAATGGCAAATTGACTTTTCAGAGCTGCCCAGGAAAGGGGGAGATCGGTAGCTGTTGGTGTTGACAGACTCCTTTTCAGGATGGCCAGAAGCTTTCCCCACCAGAACTGCCAAAGCACGAGAGGTAACCAAAGTATTGTTACAGGAAATAACACCGTGTTTTGGAGTCCCAGCCACAATGTCCTCAGATAGAGGCCACACTTTATCTCAAAAATTAACCACAAATTAACAGCAAATTAACCACCACTGATGCATAGATTAAGAACTTCTCACTCCATATCATCCTCAGTCGAGTGGCCAAGTGGAGAAAATGAACCATTTGATTAAGCAGCCAGTTAAAAGATTTAGACAAGAGACAAAATTACCTTGGCCTCGGGTTCTTCCATTGCCATTATTACGAATTTGAACCAAGCCAAGAGTAAAGGAAAAATTGAGTCCTTTTGAAATATTGTACAGGAGGCCACACAGGGTCCAAGAAGGCATCACCCCCACCCAAGTGGGGGAGGAAACCCTACACAAATACATGATGGCCCTAAAGAAACAGCTCAGAGAAATTGAAAAATGTGGCTGGGGCTCGAAACCGAGAATTAGACGGAGCAGTACATGATGTACAGCCCGGAGATTATGTATATGTTAAGTCTTTTGCAGAAAAGACCCTAAACCACAGTGGGAAGGACCATTCCAGGTGCTCCTGACCACCTTTCCTGCAATCAGGATCAAAGAACAAGCTGCCTGGATTCATCACACCCGAGCGAAGAAGGCTCCTGAAGGATTCCGGAAAGTCACGCCGAGTGACAACGAACTGAAATTAAAACTTACTTGGGAAAGTGAACAGAGTGTGGGTGAAATGTTAGCATAGCTTAACACCTTTCAAAATGAATAGTCAAATGAGCATAATTTGGAAAATTGTAGGTTTTGTGATTATCGTTATAGCCACAGCTGCTGAAGGAAATGCAACGCTGCATGCATATAAGGTGACTGGTGTACATAAAGGCCAGGGGAAAGCTTAGGACTTGCACTCTCATCAGTCCCTGAGTCAGATGTTAAAAATTACAAATGCAACTGTTTGGGAAGGGAGGAACATCTGGGGATGTGAATATGCATTCGTTCGAGGTGGATTCCATGGGGCTCACCAAGAACCCATAGAATTTACCCGAATTGGCCCTGAATGCTGTGACAAATGCTGTGACAAATGCTGTGACAAATGCTGTGACAAATGCTGTGACAAATGCTTAGCTAACTGCCCAGAGTTTAGACTTCAAATAGAGTGATGTGCAGTCCAAGATTTTCAATTTGATTCTAACATAACCCAAATTTTTACTGCTTCTCGAAGGGCTGAAGATAAAAGAACTACACCAGCACCACCAACATTGAGAGAAACCACAACTGCCTCAGTTCAAATTGGTTTAGGATCCATAGTTCCCATACTTACCAAGACTGGGCCTTATGCTGTTAAAAAGACAGGGATTCAAGAGCTGTTAGTTAACCCAGAATGGTTGTTGAAGCAGGTGGAGGTGGCAGTGCCAGTAAACACCTCCACTTTGAGCAGAGTGTTCCTTGTTTCTTAAAACCTCTTTTGTGGGTTGGACCACCTGGCTGCAAAAACATGCACCCCACATGTACTGAAAAGAGAGAGATCTCACAGGATTGCTGGGGACAGGACTGGGAGTTTTAAACACAATAGATTCAGAAATATTAATGAACAAACTGGCAGCAATTGGGAGCAATATGGTTAAATTACAACAACAACCTTTGCAATCCTCCTGATTAGCATGAGCCAAGGGAAGTTGTCCAAAATATTGCCAGAGTGGGAAGACATAGAAAAGCATGACCATGAATTCATCATTAACGCCCTAGGCACAGCTAGTGAAAACATTTCCTTAGCCCTTAGATGTACACGGGCACAGCTGTGGATGCAACCAGTGGCTGCTTCAGTCATTTGAGAAGGAGGAGAAGGCACATTCCCCGCTGAAATTCGTGTAATTGTTTGGGATAACGCCTCAGATTTAGAGAAAGAACTCCAGTCTTGGTGAGTTTTAGGTAATTTACCTCTAACCCTGTGACAAGCATGGTAACAGCTTTTGTTTTGACTACACACAATGCATCAGTAAGGTTGATCCAGCCAATTGTTGCTCTGGGGTTCAGTCATGAGGGGACCGTGTTATATCCTTCTGAACGCAGGATGTGGGCACAAAAAGTTGAAGGAAAGTGGAAAACGATTAACTTAGAATCCCGTTCTGCAAAAGAAAACTTCAGATTTGTACTTGAAAGAAGCGTAAATGATGCCAGAGGTATTTGTTTAGATACAGAGCAGAGCATTTGTCACTTTGAAATGCATCCTGTTAAGCAAACCACAGGACAGGGCTGTGTCTGCCTTTGAACAGCATGTCCCACTGCACTGGTGGATGCAGTCACTGTGAATGAAAATCAGTTTAACCTCTGTGTTTGTAATTTTATCAGAATTGAGGGTTGTGACTTTTCCTGTCGAGCACCTGGTACATTGCACCAACAGATCAAAGTGAGTTTGGTTCCTGTGCAGGAAATGTTGCCCGTGCTTGTAGGAATGAGCTTCACCTCGGTCACGCAATTACTGAAACAGGATGAATGGAAGGGAATTCTTGAAGAGGTTAAAAATGCAGGAAAGAAAACTCCAATCACAATAAACCGTGACACAGAGAGCACACGGAGAGTATTTAAAAGATTAGAAAAAGACTCATCTCATCACTGGTGGGATGTGCTTTTTGGGTGGTCACCAACAGCAACCGGTTTACTCAATGCCCTGGTTCACCCAATTATTGTTTTACTCATTTTAGTGTAGGTTTGGTTTTGTCTGTTGTAATATTTGTGTGGAACTGGAGAATACGACGACGAATGGGAACCTTGACTTCAGCACCAAGGGCATATGGCAGGATTTTAAAGGACACCTACCGTACAACGTGGATAGACAAAAAACCCCCTATATATTAGTAAAAGAATTTACTAATCCTAAAGAAGAAGTGGGGAAAGGAGTCAAGGCTCTAAAAGGTTAAAATTTTAGCTAAGAGTTAGAAGAAATTTGTATTAATTAAGATAGAGAAACAAAAGTTAAGTTAATGATTAGTGGATGCCTAAGCTAGAGCCAAGTGATGTATTATTTGCCATTATATTTTGGTTTAAGTTTTCTTTGTAGAAGGAAACAGAACAAATGAACTGTCATCAAAACAAATTGAAACCAATAGAGCCAAGAACAGCACCTGGGTTTCGTACTAATTAATCCAAAGTAGGAGATCTTGGGCTGCGCCAAGAGGTCACGAAGGGCTGCCAACAGCAAGGAGGTGAAAAGGTCACTGTGAGGAAGATGTTCCTGACTTCATCTTGCAGGACCACTGACCCAATTCGAGACCACCGACCCAATTCCAGAGAGAACCTGCGCATGTGTGAAAGGCTAATGATCTCATTGTTATAAACACATATCGCAATATTGGCTTCTCGCAAGTATTAAGGTGAATATTATATAATGTTAGAAATGCTTTTGCTGTGTGCCTGTAGTTTTCTTTCTTTTTAGCAAGAATTTAGCAAGTGTGAGCAGGTAAGAGAACCTCCAAGCGAACAGAGGATGAGGCCAAAGCTGCTATCAACACTCTGCCCAGGGGGCAAAGAGGCCCAAAGCTGCAATCAGCCCTTTCTGGAGAATTAAGAGGGCACTTGACTATCAACTCTCACCTAGCGAGCCCAACCCCAAGAATCAAAAGAAATAAAACCACAAGGCAGAAGACTACGCATGCTCTAAAAAGGCGGAACCAAGGAGTGGCCATGCAGAACAGCTCCGGGAAAAGTTTGGATATGCATAAGGAACAGACAGTTAAAAATGGTATAAAAAGGACCAACCTCAAGCATCAGGTGTGCTCTTGGCAGAACACCAAGGCACCCGGCCGTTACCTCTTTGCTTTATTTTATGTGTTATTGTCTTTTTATTAAACTTTTAAATTCTCACAGGAGAGTGAACCTCGTTTTTCACATCATTTTAATACGGAGCGGGGGATGAGAGGTGGTGGAGCCATACATATGTACAAGATGTAAAGCTTTGAGTAATAAATAGAGAACAAAGAACCTTGTACTTGGCTGGAATGTCTTCAGAAGGCTGCTGCCGTGCCGCCCGCTGGTGTCTGAATAAACACAGCACTGTCTAATGAATCATGCCACAACCGGGCCAGGAGACACTTGAGAGACAGTCAGAGAAGTGGGTATTTGCTTTATTCGGCGCGCCGGGTGTGTGGGGATCGCTCCTCCAAACACACATACCCGGTGCTCTCTACAACACAGTATTATGGGCTAAATTATGAATATTCGTCACATACCTTGGGACAGGTGTCGTTATACAAATTATTTCTCGGAAGTCATTAGCATATGGGCCACACATGCGCTGTGTGTCCTGGTGGTCGCGCTGAGGAAGACCTCTCCTCTTCCTCAGGGGTCTTTTCTGATGAAGGCCAGTAGTCATCCTCTCATGAACTTTTCACCTTTCTCCCTGGGCATGCGTAGTCCTTTGAGGAATGATTCAGCGGTCTCTGAGATGATCCTTGTCCCCTCTATCTTGACAAGATGAGGGTGAATTCGGCTTCCTAGGCTTTGTAATTAACATCTTCTGTCTGAACTAACATTTGCTGTCTCCTAATAGTTAACTTGTGCTTACATGAGTTAGTTATTGACTGCCCCTTCTTCACTAATTGTAATTAGTTAGAGGGCCTTTGTCCGTGGATATCGGGATTTAATGAACCAGCCCCATGCCCGCCATCTTCCCGTCCCTCGTGGCCCCGCAATTTCCCGCCACACGCCGCCGCCTACAACTCCCGTCATGCTCCGCTACTGCCGCCTTCATCTCCCGTGATGCTCTGCCACGACCGCCTACAACTCCCGTCATGTCCCGCGGCTCCATCACGGCTGCCTACAACTCCCATCGTGCCACGCGCGCGGCGCTCCTCCCCCTTCCCTCACGTGACCGGCGGCCGCGCGCTGGGTGCGGGAGCCCCCGGTCCCCCCAAATCCCCCCCGCGCCCCTCCCGTAGAATTTGGGGACCCCCCGACCCCCCCCAACCATGGAGGAGGTGGACAAGATCCTGATCCACTCCCTGCGCCAGGCGGGGACGTGAGTGGGGGAGGGGGGAACGGGAGGATTTGGGTGGGGGAGCCCGACCCGCGGGGATTGGGGGGGTCAGGTGGGGGGATCTGGAGGGCGGGGGAACGTGGGGGGGTCTCTGGGGGACACTAAGGAGTTTTGGGGAGTCTGGGAGGGGGAGGGTACGGAAGGGCGGAGGGACACCCCGATGGAGGTTTGGGGGGTCACCGGGGGGACCCCGAGAATTTTGGGTGGGGGTACCCTGGGGAGGTTGTGGGGTTCCCTGGGGGAACATCCTGAGGATTTGGGAGCTGTGGGCGCGTGACTGGATATTTGGGGGTCCCTGAGGGGCGGTTGGGGGAGATCACAGGGCAGACCCTGAGGACTTTTGAGGGGGTAATTTTGGGGGACACAGGCAGTTTTTGGGAGTCTGGGGAAAGACTGAGGATGGGGCTGACCCCGGGGTTGGGGGGGCACCCTGAGGGTTTGGGCTATGGGGGTGCTGTGCCCCACAGGAAGGGGGAGGGCTGTCAGGATTTGGGGGGATGTGATGATTTGGGGGTCCCCACGGCCGTGGCCCCGCAGCGAGGAGGCTGTCAGGGTTTGGGGGTGCTCGGGGAGGGGTCCCCACGGCCGTGCCCCCTCCCCCCCATCCCAGGGCGGTGCCCCCCGAGGTGCAGAGCGTGCGGGACCTGACCCCCGAGCTGGTGGTGGAGGCGGCCGTGCGGTGCCTCCGGGCCGTGCGCCCCGCGCTGGGAGCCCCCCTGAGCCCCCTGCTGCCCCCCGGCATCTCCGCACGTTTCCGGCTCGCCTCCGACCTGGCCGCGGCTTGCCAGGTAGCCCCGAACCCCGCGGCACCCCAAAGCTGGGGGGGGCCCTCGCTGCGATTCGTGGCGGGTTTGTGGTACCAAGCCTCGGTACCCACCCCAGAGCATCGGATCTTGGAAGGGGGGACCCCAACAATTTTGGGGTGCCCCCCAATGGCTTCCCTTCCCGCAGGAGCTGGGATTTGGGGGGGACGTGGGGTACCAGACGTTCCTGTACAGCTCCGAACACGACACGCGGCGCCTGCTCCTGTTCCTCGTGGAGAAGCTGCCGCGGGACGAGGGCGAGCGCGGGGCCGAGCCCCCCGGTACGGGCCTGGGGGGGTCCCCTGGGCTGCTGGGGAGCCCCGTAGGGGGGATCGTGAGGGGCCTGACCCCCCTCGTTGTCCCCCTCCCCAGGGAAATCGGGGGCGCTGCTCCGAGCCATCGGCGCCCAGATCCGGGAGCAGCTGGGGACCCCCTGGGTGCCCCCCGTGTGCCGCACGGCCCGGCTGCAGCGGCTGCAGGTGAACCGGGGGGTCCGGCACCCCCCGAGCTGGGGGGGGGCTCCCCTTTTAGTTTAGGGGGGCAATTAACCCGTTAATTAACCCTTCCTAGGGCACAAGTCACCTCCAGCCTTTCGCTGCCTGTCCCCTGGTGCTGCCCCAAAGTGGGGGATCCCCAGGTAAGAGCCGGGGGGGGGATTTGGGGTGGTGGGGGGGGTCATTGTTGCCCCAAATTTGGGGATCTCTATGTAAACTTTGGGGGCTCACCCTGAGGGTTTGGGGTATGGAGGTGCTGTGCCCCACAGGAAGGGGGGGTGTCAGGATTTGGGGGGGTGGGGGTGTGATGATTCGAGGGTAATACCAGGGGGGTTGGGGGGTTTTAGGTTTGTTTTAGGGGAGGGTTTCTGCTCATCCCCTGCTGTCCCCGCAGAGCTGCAGGAGTATTTTGGGGGGGCCGCCCCCCCCGGTGCCAGCACAGCCCCCCCTTTCCTCGCAGACCCCCCCGGCCCTGCTGGAGACCCACACGGCCCAGCTCAGCGCCCACCACGACTGGGAGGCTGAGTGGGGGGGCCCCGGCCTGGCCTCCCGCCTGCCCCCCCAGGTGAGACCCTCGGGCGGGGCTGGGGGTCCCCAGGCCTTGGGGGGGGGGGGGGTCCCTGGGCCCCCTTTCTCTTACTCCCAGGAGTCCAAGGGAGGGGCCCCCTCTCTGTAGCATGGGGGGGGCTGTTTTGGGGGTCACCTGGGGGGGCTGTTGGGATGTTTGGGGGCTGTTTTGGGGGTCCCTGCGGGTCTGACTCCCCGTTTTTCTCCCCCTCCCCAGGAATACTTGGGGCGGAAAGCGGCTCCGGGCGCGGCTCCGGGCACTGGAGCCCCTGCGCCAGGCCTGCCCCCCCTGCCCCCAGGGACCGTCCCCGGGGCCCCCCCTGGACCCTGCCTGGCTCCAGGAGGCTTTTGGGGCTGGGGGGGCCGGGGGGGCCCTGCCCAAGGGGTCCCGCTTCACCCGCACCCAGCACCTGACCCACGAACAGGTGGGGGCTACAATGGGGGGAGGGCGAGATGGGGGATGGTTTTGGGGGGATGGGGGTTGGTTTTGGGGTGTTGGGAGCCTGCTGGAGGGTTGAGGATTGTTTTGGGGGGAGTGGAGGTTGGATTTGGGGGGCTGTGGGTTGTTTTGGGGGGTCTAGAGGTTGGATTTGGGGGGTCTGGAGGTTGGATTTGGGGGCTGTGGGTTGTTTTGGGGGGCTGTGGGTTGGATTTGGGGGGCTGTGGGTTGTTTGGGGGGACTGGAGGTTGGATTTGGGGGCTGTGGGTTGTTTTGGGGGCTTTGGGTTGGATTTGGGGGGCTGTGGGTTAGTTTGGGGGCTGTGGGTTGTTTGGGGGGGGTCTGGAGGTTGGATTTGGGGGCTGTGGGCTGTTTTGGGGGGGCTGTGGGTTGGATTTGAGGGGCTGTGGGTTGTTTTGGGGGGCCGTGGGCTGTTTTGGGGGGTCTAGAGGTTGGATTTGGGGGCTGTGGGTTGTTTGGGGGGTCTGAAGGTTGGATTTGGGGGCTGTGGGTTGTTTTGGGGGGCTGTGGGTTGGATTTGGGGGGCTGTGGGTTGTTTTGGGGGGGCTGTGGGTTGGATTTGAGGGGCTGTGGGTTGTTTTGGGGGGCTGTGGGTTGGATTTGAGGGGCTGTGAGTTGTTTGGGGGGCTGTGGGTTGGATTTGAGGGGCTGTGGGTTGTTTGGGGGGGCTGTGGGTTGGATTTGGGGGCTGTGGGCTGTTTTGGGGGGGCTGTGGGTTGGTTCAGACCCTCCCAGGCTCTGACCCGCTCCGGGGTCTCATCCTGCAGGACCCCCAAGTGCTGCTGCAGCAGCTCCAGGCGGCTGCCGAGACCCTGCAGCCCCCGAAGGGCCCCGAGGAGGTGAGAGGGGGGTGTCGGTCACTCTGGGCCCCCCCGGTGGCTCCGTGTGGTCACTCTGGGCCCCCCCATGGCCACGTTGCCCCCCCAGGAGCCCGGGTCACGCCAGGCCAGCGAGGAGGCCGCGCTGGAGGAGACCCTGGCCCGGCTGGAGGCTGAAATCGAGGGGTGCCGGGGGGAGATTCGGGCAGCCCAGCTCAGCCTCACCCAGGTGGGTGCTGGGGAGGGGTCCAGGGAGGCACTGGGGGGTTTTGGGGTGCCCTGACCGACCCCCCGTGCCCAGGTGGTGGTGTGGCAGGACTGGGGGGCTCTGGGGGGGCACTGGGGGGTTTTGGGGTGCCCAGGTGGTGGTGTGGCAGGGTCGGGGGGCACAGGGGGTTTTGGGGTGCCCAGGTGGTGGTGTGGCAGGGTCGGGGGGCACTGGGGGGTTTTGGGGTGCCCAGGCGGTGATGTGGCAGGGTCGGGGGGCACAGGGGGGTTTTGGGGTGCCCTGACCAACGCCCCCCTCCATGCCCAGGCAGAGGCCGAGGTGCAGCAGGGCTGGGGGGCTCTGGGGGGGCACTGGGAGGTTTTGGGGTGCCCAGGTGGTGGTGTGGCAGGGTCGGGGGGCACAGGGGGGTTTTGGGGTGCCCTGACCAACGCCCCCCTCCATGCCCAGGCAGAGGCCGAGGTGCAGCAGGGCTGGGGGGCTCTGGGGGGGCACTGGGAGGTTTTGGGGTGCCCAGGTGGTGGTGTGGCAGGGTCGGGGGGCACAGGGGGGTTTTGGGGTGCCCTGACCAACGCCCCCCTCCATGCCCAGGCAGAGGCCGAGGTGCAGCAGGGCCGGAGGGCTCTGGGGGGGCGCGAGGACGCCCTGCGGGTCAAGGCCAGGGCGCTGGAGCTGCTCCCGGACGCCCAGAACAACATGGCCAAGCTGCAGGTGAGGGGCTGGGGGGGCTGGGGGCAGTTTGGGGGGCACAGCAGATGTGGGGAGGGGTTTGGGGGGGCAGTTTGGGGTATAGGATGGCACCAGTGGGGGGCAGGTGAAGCACGGTGGTTTGGGGGTCACAGCAGGTGGGGGGGGGGGCAGTTGGGGGTGTAGAACAGCCCCAGGGGGGGAGCAGTTTTGGGGGGCTTCATGGGGGGGGGGTCAGTTCATGGGGGGCTGTGGGGTTGTTTGGGGTCACAGTGTGGGGAGGGGGCTTGGGGGGGCAGGTAAGGGGGGTTTGGGCAGTTTGGGGGTGCAGTCAGGGGAGTTTGGGGGCACTCTGGGGGTGTCAGCGTTTGGGGGGTCAGTGTGGGGGTGCAGTCAGGGGGGGTTTGGGGGGCACTCCGGGGGTGTCAGCGTTTGGGGGGGGGTCAGTGTGGGGGGTTTGGGCAGTTTGGGGGTGCAGTCAGGGGGTTTTTGGGGGGCACTCTGGGGGTGTCAGCGTTTGGGGGGTCAGTGTGGGGGGTTTGGGCAGTTGGGGGGGCAGCCGGGGGTTTTGGGGGGCACTCTGGGGGTGTCAGCGTTTGGGGGGTCAGTGTGGGGGGTGCAGTCAGGGGGTTTTTGGGGGGCACTCCGGGGGTGTCAGCGTTTGGGGGTCAGTGTGGGGGGTTCGGGCAGTTGGGGGGGCAGTCGGGGTTTTTGGGGGGCACTCTGGGGGTGGCAGCGTTTGGGGGTCAGTGTGGGGGGTTCAGGCAGTGTGGGGGGTGCAGTCAGGGGGTTTTTGGGGGGCACTCTGGGGGTGTCAGCATTTGGGGGGTCAGTTTGGGGGTGCAGTCAGAGGGTTTTGGGGGGCACTCTGGGGGTGTCAGCATTTGGGGGGTCAGTGTGGGGGTGCAGTCAGGGGAGTTTGGGGGTACTCCGGGGGTGTCAGCATTTGGGGGGGGGTCAGTGTGGGGGTGCAGTCAGAGGGTTTTGGGGGGCACTCTGGGGGTGTCAGCGTTTGGGGGTCAGTGTGGGGGGTTCGGGCAGTGTGGGGGTGCAGTCAGGGGGGTTTGGGGGGCACTCCGGGGGTGTCAGTGTTTGGGGGGGGTCAGTGTGGGGGGTTCGGGCAGTGTGGGGGTGCAGTCAGGAGGTTTTGGGGGGCACTCCGGGGGTGTCAGCGTTTGGGGGGCCCTGGCACTGCCCGCAGCTGGTGGTGGAGTCCAGCAGCCGCCGCATCGTCAGCCTGGCCGGGCAGTGGGAGCGGCACCGGGGGCCCCTCCTGGCCGAGTTCCGGCACCTCCGCGCCCTGCGCGACTCCGCGCAGGTAACGGGGCCCCTCCTCGCGGGTTTGGGGTCCCCGGGGGTCGGGAATTGGTTTTCCCATGGGTTTGGGGTGCCCGCATTCTCAAATGGGGGGTTGGGGTTCCTTCCCTGCGAGTTTGGGAGGTCTCGGGTTCTTCCCCAGTGGATTCAGGGGTCCCCCGGTAGTTTTTGAGGTTCCCGGGGTCCCTTCCCCATGGGTTTGGGGGTCCCCAGGTCCCTCCCTGGTCGATTTTGGCGTCCCTGGGCCCTCTGAGATCCCTTCTCAGTGTGTTTGGGGTGCGTGGTTTCCCCCAAAAGTGGGGTGCCTGCAATCCATTTCCTGTGGGTTTTGGGGTCCCCAGGTCTCCTTGGTAGGTTTGAGGGTCCCTCGGGGTTTTGGAGCCTCTTCCCAGTAGGTTTTGGGGTCCCTAGAGTCCATTCCCTGTGGCTTTTGGGGTCCCCAGATCTTTCCCTCGTCAGTTTTGGGGTCCCTGGGGGCTCTGGGCTCCCCTCCCTGATGGTTTTGGGGCCCTGGAGTGCATTTGCAGCGATTCTGGGGGCTCCAGTTCCCCCTCCTGGCTGGGTTTTGGGGATTCCCTGTCCCCCCCCGGACTCGTGGTGACTTTGGGGCCCCCCCTGTCCCCCCCCAGCGGGAGTCATCGCGGCGCCTGGCAGAGACGCAGGCGCTGCTCCAGCGCAGCCGCGCGGCCGCTGAGGAGGCGCGACGGAAAGAGACCCTGCACGCCCAGCTGGTGGGACTGGGGGCACTGGGGGCTTCGGGGGCTCACTGGCGGGGCCCTTGAGGTGCTTTGGGGGGGCTCAGGGGTCACTGGGAGGCACCCTGAGGGTCCTAGGGGGGCTCAGGGGTCACTGGAAAGGTTTGGAGGGTCACTGGGGGCACCTTGGCACATGGGGGGGCTCAGGGGTCACTGGAGGAACATGGGGTGTTTTGGGGTCACTGGGAGGGCCCTTGAGGTGTTCTGGGGGGGCTCAGAGGGCCTTGGGGAGTCACTGAGTTGCTTGGGAGGTTCCTGGGAGGGACCTTGAGGCATTTTGGGGGGGCTCAGGAGGAACTGGGGGATCCCTGGGGCTTTTGGGGGTCCCTTGAGGTGTTTTGGGGCTCAGCAGGGTTTTGGGGTCACTGAGGGAGACCTTGAGGTATTGTGAGGGTGCTCGGGAGGAGGGGTTGGGGTTTAGGGGCGCTTTGGGGGCGTTTTGGGGTGCCCAGGGGAGTTTGGGGGTGTCAGGCCCCCCGCTGACCCCCGCAGGTGGCGGAGCTCGAGGCGCTGCCCCGCGACGTCTCCCGCGCCGTTTACACCCAGCGCATCCTGGAGATCGTGGGCAACATCCGCAAGCAGAAGGAGGAGATCGGGAAGGTGGGGGCTGGGGGGGCACTTTTGGGGGGCTCTGACGGTTTGGGGGGGCCCCAACTCTTGTGGGGGGGGGGCAGGGGGAGAGTTTTGGGGTCCCTTAGGCAGCCTGGAGGAGTTTGGGGGATGGCCTTGAGGTGTTCAGTCTCATTTGAGGTTTTGGGGGGGGAGCTGGGGGCTGTGGGGGGCTGTGTGCACCCCCAAAGCGGGGAGGGGTTTTGGGGGGTCGTGTTCCCTCCCCCTCCCAGGCCTGACCCCCCCCAGATCCTGGAGGACACGCGGGCGCTGCAGAAGGAGATCAATGCCCTGGTGGGGAAGCTGGAGAGGACCTTCAGCGTGACCGACGAGCTGCTCTTCAAGGTGGGGGGGCCGGGGGGGAGGCACCTCGGGGTGCAGGGAGCCCCAAAAGGGGGGATCACAGTGGGATTTTGGGGGGCCTGTGGCTGGGGGTGCATTCAGTGGTATCCCCCTGTATGGGATATCCCCCCCAAAGGGACAGGGGGGTGGGGTGCTGGGATCCCCCCCAAACTGTCGCATGTGCCCCATGTGCCACCCAAGCTGTGCCCCCCGAAACTGTCCCTGTGCCCCCCCAAACTGTCCCCTTCCCCAGGACGCCAAGCGGGACGAGGTGGTGAGAAAAGCCTACAAGTACCTGGCAGCTCTGCACGAGGTAACGGGGCCTGGGGGGCTCCAGGGGGGCCCAGGTGGAACTGGGAGGGTCCCTGGGGGAGGAGGGGGGACTGGAATTTGGGGGGGGGGGGTGCCCTACAAACCCCTCTTGTTGCCCCCCAGAACTGTGCCCAGCTGATCCGGACCATCGAGGACACGGGGACCATCCAGAGGGAGATCCGGGACCTGGAGGAGCAGGTGGGGTTTTGGGGGCCTCGGTTTGGGGGGGGCAGCATGGATTTGGGGGGGCAGGGTGTCTTTTGGGGGGGCAGGATGGATTTCGGGTGCCTCTGGAGACCCCCCCCAGCTCTATTTGGGTGTTAACTGACCACTCCCATCTCCTTTTTGTGCCCCCAATTCTTTGTACCCCTCCCTGACTCTTTCCTCCTGATTTTTACCCCCACCAAATTTTTCCCCCCATTTTTTCCCCCCATTTTGCCTCCCCCAATCTGTGCCCCCCCAGATCGAGGGAGAGACGAGTGCCAAGCTCCCGGCCAGCCTGGAGCGGATCCTCAGCGACTGCCGGGCGCTGCGGGAGGAGAACGCGCTGCTGGCCGCTCGTGCCCGCCACGCCTGACCCCAAACCGGGGGGGGGTATCCGCACCCCAAAATCCGCCGGGGGGGCTCTGCCGCCCCCCCCGCACACAGCGGGGTGTGGGGGTGCCCGTGTAGCCCCCCAAAACGCACCCGCAGTGGGAGGGGGGACAGTTCCTTTATGGTTTCAATAAATCCCGGTGCAGTTCGGGGCTGTTCGTGGTGCTCTTGGGGGGTGGATTTGGGGGTGTCGTGTTCCTCCTGGGAGGGGGGGTCTTGGGGGCACCCCCTCTCCGTGGTTTTGGGGTCCCCCCTCAGCTCCGGGGGGGCAGAAAGTACTTGAGGTCACAGTCCCTGCGGAGGTCAGAGGGGCATCCCGGGGTTATCACGGGTGTTTTGGGGGGGGGGGGGGGGTTTATGCACCCCCCGCGTTTTTGGGGTGCCCAGGGGGGTTTTGGGGTGGCCGGGGCGGGGTTTGGGGGTACCTGGGGTAGCGCTGGCCCCGCTTGCGCCGGAACTCGGCCTCGTCCACGGTCCAGACGGCGCCGCGCGCGGCCTCCACCCGCACGAAGCACTTGTGCAGGCTCAGGTTGTGGCGCACGGCGTTCTGGGGGGGGGGAGACCCCAAAATCGGGGTGGGACCCTGAAATTGGGGGGCTGGACATCCCCCCCTCACATTCCCTGAGGGATTTCAGGGGGGTCTGGGGAGGGTTTAGGGATTTTGAGGGGGTTCGGGGGGGTCTCTGAGGTGTCATGGGTGGGGGGATGATTGGAGAGGTACTGGGAGAATTTGGGGTCCCCCCGTTTTTGGGGAGTGGGGGTGTTGGGAGGGGGGGTCCGGGGCAGCATTGGGGTCTCAGGGGGAAGGTTTGGGGGTCCCACCTGTGGATGGTAACATTTTGGGGTGCTGGGAGGGGCTGGGGGTCCCCCAATGGTGGTGATGGAGAGTGGGGGGTCTCTGCTGGGGAGGAGTTGGGGTGACCCCCAGGATGGGGGTGCAGGGGGGGGTTGGAGAGGGGCCCCAGGAGTTCGTGGAAGCCCCAGGGATGTTTTTGGGGGGGGTGGGGGGGGGGGGGGGGGACTGGAGATCCCAGGGTCGGTTTTGGGGTGTGGGGGGTTGCCAGGGATGTTTGCAAGTTCTGGGGACGGTTGGGGATCCTGAGGGGCTGTTTTGGGGTCCCGGGGTGTGTTTCAGGGTCCCCGGGGGGGGCTGTTATGGGGTTCCCGGGGGGCATTTGTTTGGGGTCTCAGAGGGTCCTGGGGGGGCTGTTTTAGGGTGCAGGGAACTCTCAGGGTGTTTTTTGGAGTCCCGGGGGGTTCCCGAGCTGTGTCTGGCGGGTCCCGGGGTGTGTTTGGGGTCCGGGGAGGGTCGTTCGGGGGTTTTGGGGGGTTCCCGGGGGTTGTTTGGGGTTCCCGGGGGTGTTCCGGGTTCCCGGGGGGGCTGTTCGGGGTTCCGGGGTGTGTCTGGGGGGTCCCGGGGGTCCCCACCTTCCAGGTGCGGGTGTTGTGCCGGAAGAAGCCGAACCTGCGGCTGAACCAGTGGTAGATCTCCGCCAGGGGGCGCTGCCGCTGCGGGGACTCCAGGATGGCCTGGGGGTGGCGGGGACATTGGGGGACATTGGGGACATTGGGGGCACGGGGGGACATCGGGGGGACATTGAAGGGACATTGGAGGGACATTGAAGGGACATTGGGGGGACATTGAGGGGACACTGGGGGCATGGGGGTACATTAGGGACACGTTGGGGGGACATTGGGGGGACATTGGGGGCATGGGGGGACATTAGGGACACATTGGGGGGACATTGGGGGGACATTGGGAGGACATTGGGAGGACATTGGGAGGACATTGGGGGGACACTGGGGGACATTGGGGGGACAGTGGGGGGACATTAGGGACACATTGGGGGAACAGTGGGGGGACATTGGGGGGACATTGGGGACATTGGGAGGACATTGGGGGGACATTGGGGGGACGGGGGCCACTGGGGGACATTGGGGGACACTGGGGGGACATTGGGGGACATTGGGGGGGCATTGGGGGGACACTGGAGACATTGGGGGACATTGGGGGGACACTGGGGGTAGGGGGGGACGTTGGGGACATTGGGGGCACGGGGGAACATTGGAGGACATTGGGGACATTGGGGGACATTGGGGGGCATGAGGGGACATTGGGGGGACATTGGAGGACATTGAGGGGACACTGGGGACATTGGGGGGCACGGGGGGACATTGGGGACATCGGGGGGACATTGAGAACATTGGGGGGGGCATGGGGGGACATTGAGGACATTGGGGGGACATTGGGGGGACAGGGGGACATTGGGGGGACGTTGGGGACATTGGGGGCATGGGGGGACATTGGGGGGACATTGGGGGGACATTGGGGGGATATTGGGGACATTGGGAGGACATTGGGAGGACATTGGGGGGACATTGGGGGGCACGGGGGGAAATTGGGGGGACATTGGGAGGACACTGGGGGGGTGGAGACATTGGGGACATTGGGGGGATATTGGGGGGACATTGGAGGGACATTGGAGGGATATTGGGGACATTGGGGGACAGTGGGGGGACATTGAGGGGACATTGGGGGCATGGGGGGACATTGGGGGGACATTGGGGACATTTGGGACATTGGGGGACATTGGGGGCACAGGGCAACACAGGTGACATTGGGGACGTTGGGGGGGCACGAGAGGGTTGGGGACAAACTTTTGGGGTGGCTTTGGAGACGGCTGAGGATGGTTTAGGGGGCACGGCAGCGCGTGGGGACACTTTGGGGGGGCTCTGGGGAGGATCTGGGGTACAGGGACACACTTGGGGTCACTGGGGGGAGCATGGCAGGTTTGGGGACACTGTGAGGTGGCCTGGGGGGGGGCTATGGGGGACACACATGGGGTGCTGGGGGGCATAGGGTGGGCTTTGGGGACAGTTTGGGGGGGGGACATGGAGGGGCTGCAGGATGGCCGGGATGAGGAAATTGGGGAGCAGGGCTATGAGGGGAGAGCTGGGGTGGGGGAGGATACGGGGGGTGTCAGGGACACGGGGGGGCTCTGGGTGCCCCAGGGGGGGTTTGGGGGTTCGGGGGGGCACTGACCCAGCGGATGAGCGTGGCGTAGGTGTAGGGGGGCCGCGCGGTGCTGAGCCGGTAGTACTCCAGTTCTGGGGGGGCCAGGGGCGGTCAGCCGGACCCAGCCCCCTCCCCGGTTATTTCGGGGGACACCCCCACACCCCCAAACCCGGGGCTCACCTGGGTAGAGCCCCCCGCGCTCCCAGGGGTGCCCCGGGGGGGGCAGCATCATCTCGGGGTCCCCCTCTGCCTCGGGGGCGGCTGCGGGACCCCAAATCGGGGGGAGCCCAGCCTGGCCCTTCCCGGGGGGGCCCTGGAGGGGGGGGGGGAGCACACAAGTGAGGGGCTGGCACCGCTGTGGGGGGGCCCATCCCCCCGCCCCTGTTTTGGGGTGTGTTGCCCTCCTTACCGTGCTGGGGGGGGCCCTCCGGAGGAGCTGCGCCTGCAACAGCCCCAGGCGGTGCCGCTCGCGGGCCAGCTGCGGGGGGGGACAGGTTTGGGGGACATGGGGGGGTCACACACGGGGTTTGGGGGACATGGGGGGATGGGGGGGTCACACACGGGGTTTGGGGGACGGGTTTGGGGGGGCGGGGGCGTCGCACACGGGATTTGGGGGCCGGGAGGGGTCACACACAGGATTTGGGGGACATGGGAGAGGCACAGGTTTGGGGGCATCATGGTTTTGGGGGGGAAATGGGCCTTGGGAGGGGTGATGGGTTGGGGGGGACAGGTTTGGGGGGCGATGGGCTGGGGGGCACAGGGAGGACACGGTTTGGGGGGGGGGTCCCAGATCTGGGGGGGACAGGAGTGGCACAGGTTTGGGGTTGGAGTCGTGTTTTTGTGGGGAGTCCCAGGACACTTGGGGGTCCCGTGGCACTTGGGGGGGTCGGGTCAGGACTTGGGGGGTGTCAGGGTAGGACTGGGGGGGCTCAGGGGGGATTTTGGGGGCCCCTTCACCTGCTGCTCCAGCTCCTGGATCCTCTCCAGCTGCCGCAAGCACTGAGCCACCTCCCCCGGCTCACGGCGGGGGGGCCTAGAGGTGATTTTTGGGGGGTGGGGGGTGAGGACGGGGGTCCGGGATGCCCCCAACCCCCTCCTCCCAAAGCCCCCACTCACCTGGGGGGCTGCGCAGCGCCGGGGGGCGGTGGGGGGGGGGTCGCTGCCGGCGGGGGCGGGTGAGGGGTCTCTGTCGCGGCCGGGGGGGGTCTTTGGGGCCCCATTCCAAACCGGGGAGACCTGGAGGAGTTTTGGGGAGGGGGGGGGGGTTTCCCAAAAGGGAGGACACCCCCCGAAGAGGGGGAGGGCGGGTCTGGGGGGGGGGGGTGCTCACCGTGCGCCGGGGGCAGCCGAGTTCGCATCACCAGCACCCCGGGGTGCTGCACGTGCAGGAGGGGGGGGCACGACCCCCCCTCGGGTGGCACCTGTGTGGTTGGGGGGGGGGGGCAGGAGGTGAACCCCCCCCTCCTGACGCACACTCCACCCCCCCCCCCCGAATTGGTGGCCCGGGCTCTGCCCCGCACCTGGGTGCGCCGAGGGACCGCCCCGTCCGCGCGGGTCAGCACCGTGGGCCGGTCCTGGGGGCTGCGGGGGGGGCGGCGCTGCCTGGGGGGGGTGGGAGGGGGTGAGACCCCCCCCGACCCTCCCCCTGTCCCCCCCCCCCGAGCGTGTGACACACGCGTGTGCCAGGCCTGGACACGTGTCCCACGCAGGTCCTGCGTCACCGCGAGTCCCGGAACCCGCGCGGGGCGGGGGACAGCAGCCCCCCCCCAGCCCGTCCTGGCCCAGTTACCCCTCCCAGTACTGCCCAGTGCTCCCAGTATGGGCTGGGCCCCCTCCCATCTTCCACTGGCACCTCTCATGCCATCCATCGCCCATCCATCCCAGTCTACCCCAGTCCCTCCCATTGTCATCCCAAGCCTTCCCAGTAAGCACCGAGTCATTTCCAGTTTCTCCCAGTCCTTTCCAGTATCCCCACTAAGCCGCAGTCCCTCCCAGTCCTTCCCAGCACCCCTCCAGTCTCTCCCTGTAAACTGCAATCCCTCCCAGTCCTTTCCAGTGCTACCCAGTCCCTCCCAGCATCTCCCCAGCCCACCCCAGTGTATTCCCAGCCCATCCCAATCCATCTTTGTTACCCTCCCGCTCCTTCCCAGTTTCCCCCAGTACTTTCCAGCATTCCCCAGTAAGCCAGAGCCCCAGTCCTCCAGTGCCACCCACTCCATCCCAGTCCCCCCCAACACCCTCCCAGCCTCCCCATTTTCCCAAGCCAGTGCTCCTCCAGCCCCTCCCGACACTCCCCCAGTCCATCCCAGTCCATCCCAGTTCCCACCAACCCCTCCCGACACTCCCCAGTCCATCCCAGTCCATCCCAGTCCCCACCCAGTGCCTTGCACTGCTCCCAGTTTCCCTCCCAGTCCCCACCAGAGCCCTCCCAGTCCCACCCAGCATCAATCCTGTGCTCCCTCAGCCCCATCCAGCATCACGCCAGTGCCCTCCAGTGTGCTCCCAGTGCCTCCCAGTGCCCCCAGCTCACGGGTCCCGGGCGCCCGCCATGGCTCTGGGTGACACCGGGCGCTTCCACCTCCGATTTATAGACGGGAAACCACAGCCCTGAGTCACGGCGGGGGTGGGGGGCCGAGGTGGCCCCCCCAGACCCAAACAGGTGCCCTAAGACGGCCAGGGTGCAGCCACCCCAAAATGCAGAGAAATGCCCCAAAACAGCTGAGAAATGCCCTGAAACGTGTGGGATGAAATGGCTCCAAATGTGAAGAAACGGCACAAATTGTGAGGGTAGGGACACCCCAAAGTCATCACGGCAAGACACCCCAAAACGCAGGGAAATGCCTGGGCATTTTGGGCAGAAACACCCCAAACTGGCCAGAGATACTGGGAAATGCCTCAAAACAGCTGGGCACAGACACCCCGAAATGACCAGCGAGAAACTCCTCAAAACCTGCAGAAATGCCCCAAAAATGGGTGCATGGCGACACCCTGAACTGGCTGGGCAGAGACACCCCAAAATGCAGAGAAATGCCCCCAAATGACCAGGCACAGACACCCCAAACCAGCCAGGCTGAGATGTCCCCAAACACCAAGAAATGCCCCAAAACAACAGAGCAGAAACATCCCAAATGCCCAGATAGAGACACCCCAAAATGAGGAAAAAAGCCCCAAAATAATGGCACGACATCCCAAAATGGCCAGCGACGTCCCAAAATGAGGCAAAATGCTCAAAAATGGCCAAGGACACCCTAAAATGATGCAGAATGCCCCAAAACAGCCAGGCAGAAACATCCTAAAAATGGCTGTAAAGAGGTAACTCAAAAAGTGGAGAAACATCCCAAACAGCTGGGCAGAGACACCCCAAAATGTCGGAACAGAGAGTCCCCAAAATGATGAGAAACACCCCAAAGCAGCCAGGCAAAAACACCCTAAAAAGCACAGATTTGCCCGAAAATGGCCAGGCAGAAACACCCCGAATCAAGATGTGCCAAAATGAGGAGAAATGCCCTGAAGTAACTGGATAGAGACCCCTCAAAATGGCCGGGACAGAGAAGCCCCAAAATTCAATAAAACGCCCCAAAACTGCTGGGCAGAGGTACCCCTAAACCAGCCAGGCAGAAACCCCCCAAAACCAACGCCTTGAACCCTTTGGGGGGGGGGTCCCACAAACTGCAGGAGTCTGTCCCCCCCACCCCCCCACAAACCCCGCCAAAACTCCTGAAATGCCCCAAAATGACGCTGTTGAAAAAAGCAGCTCAAACGCCCCCTCCGAAAAGCCGAGAAATGACCCCAAATCGCTCGGGTACCTCCAAATCCCTAAAAACTGCTCAGAAAGGGGAAAAACCTCGGGAAAAGCACACCACCACCCCCCCCCCCCCCCCGCCACCGCCCCCCCCCCCAAATTTTGGGGGCTTTTTCCACCTGCAGGCCCTGAGTTTTGCCCTTTTTCCATGCAAGCGGCCCCAAAATCCACTTGGTTAAAGGTCAGTTTTTGACGCTTTCCAGCCCCGAATTGGCCGGGTTTTACCCCAGTGCGGCGCTGGGTGTAGCACCCGGGACCCCTCCCCATTTTCGGGGTGGGGTTGGGAGTTTTTCCACCCCCGGGATTTCCCCAGCTCGAAGAGACCTGAAACTGAGCCCGAGCGGGCAGGAAATAAGGGAGGGGGGTGGGGTGGATTTTTGGAGGGGGGTGGAGCAGAGCCGGTGCCTGGACCCCCCCCTCCTCCCATAGGGACCCCCAGCCCACCCCCCGTGCCCACGTGTGCGGCACCAGGCCCCTCGTGCCAAGGCCCTCGCACGCTGCCCCCTCCCCTCGGGCCGGTGTTAGGGCACAGCCCCCCCCCCCGGACCCCCTCCCCAAACCCGCTCACCGGCCGCACCCCGCGCGCTGCCCGTCCTGGCACCCCGCTTTTTATGCCCCCCCCCCCCAACGTGATGTCAGAGAACCCTCCCACACTTGGGGGGGGTCCTGGGGGCTCCCCCAAATCCTCCACCCCTCCCCCCCCTTTTGCCCCCTCCCCATGGGGGGGGGGGGCATCAGCACTGCCCCAAACTTGTGGCCGAGGCTCCTTTTTTGGGGGGGTCACGAAGGGAATCCCAGTACCGCTCCCAGGGGTGCAGTCCTGTGGGGAGCTCAGAGGGGGGATCCTCTAATGCCCCCTCAAAGCCTCCACACCCTGGGGACCCCCCAATCTCCAGGACCCCTCAAAAACCCCGTGGGAGACCCAGGTGTTCGGGGGTGCTAATGTCCCCCTCCGACACCCTACTGCACCCCCCCAAGGGAAGCAGATATTGGGGGGACCCCTCTTTGCTCCCCCAGACCCTGGGGACCCATGGGAACACGGGGGGCCCATGAACACCCCCTCCAGACCCCCACCCACTGAGGTCCTCCCGATCTCCAGGACCCCCCTAAGCACCCCCCGGGGGACTCAGGCGTCCTGGGGGACCCTGTTTAACTCTCAGCGCTCTCCAAACGGGTGCAGACACTGCGGGGGGGGGGGGAGACGACGACACTTTGTGCCCCCAGGAGCGGCCCTTTAACCCCCCCTTTGTGATCCCCACCCCCCCGGAGGGTCCCCTCAGTCTCCAGGAGCCCCCCAAACACCCTTCAGAGAACTCCGGAATGCGGGGGGGGGGCCGCCCTTTCACAGCCCCTCCGCCCGGGACCCTCAACTCGGCCGCCCCCGCCCCGTCCAGCAGGCCCCGCCCCGCCCGCAGGCCCCGCCCCCGGCCCGGCCCCGCCCCCGCGCTGCGGCTCCCGGCCCCGCCCCTCCGCCATGGCCCGGGCTCCCGCCTCCGCCCCGGCGCCCCCCCCGTGGCCGGACTCCCGGCGTGCCCCGCGCGGGGGGGGCCCCTCCCAGCCCCCCCCGCGCCCCGGGACCCCCCCCCGGACCCCCGGGACCCCCCCCCCCGGCCCCCCATGACCCCTCGGCCGGCGGGACCCCCCCTCCCTCCCGCCTCGACCCCCGTCCCCCCCCCTCCCGGAGGTCCCCGCGCCCCCGCCGGGGGTCCCCGAGCCCCCCGCCGCCCCCCCGGGGGACCCCGACAGCCCCGCGGCCCCCGGTGTGGGCGGGGGGTCCCGGCGGGTCCTTTTCGCCGACGCTCTGGGGCTGCCCCTGACCCGCCTGCGGCAATACCGGCCCTGGGACCCTCGGGGGCGGGGGGGGCCGCCGGGGGGGGGCGGGGAGGGACCCCTCGTAGGGGGGGAGGGGGGCGCGGTGGGAGAGCCGCCCCCCCCCGGGATCTGGATGAGACCTGGGAAGGGCAGGTAAGAGATGGGGGGGGGGGGGGGAATCTGCATGGGGGACCCCCAAAAATGGGGTCAACCCCCCACCCCCCCGCATGTACCCCCCGAAATTGGGGGGGGGGGGATGTGGCGCATGTCTGGGTTCCCCCCGGACCCTCGGGCCCCGGATGTGGGTCACCTTCTGGGGGGTTGCAGATGCTGCTCCCCCACCCCTAATTTGGGGGGCGGGGGGGCGACGGGTCCTCTCCGGTGACCCCCCCCACACCCGTGTCCCCCCAAAAGGCCACAGGAGGCGGAGGACGTGCAGCCCCCACCCCCCGACCACAGCACAGGTAAGTATTGCCCCCCCACCAACTTTGGGGGTGCACCCCCGAGTACTGGGGCACCCCCCAGTTTTGGGGATCCCCCCCCAAATTTTGGGGGGTCTCTCACCCCCTCCTTTCCCTCCCACAGAGCCTGACCCTGCCCCAACGCCCCCCCCGGATGTGGAGCAGCCCCCGGCACAGGTGAGACAACACCCTGTCTCCCTCAAAACTGGGGTGCCCCCCTTCCGCAAGGAAGGGGGTACCCCAAACCGTGCCTCCCCGAGGACGGGGGTACCCCAAACTGTGCCCCCCCCTCCCCCCCCACCAGGGCGCTGAGGACGAGGCGGTGGCGCGGGAGCTGGAGCAGCTCTACCTGTCCCACCTGCGCCGGCTGCGGGGGGACCCCGGCGACAGCGACCCCCCCCCGAGAAACGGGGGCCCCCCCTTCCCCGAGCGAGCCCCCAACACCTCTCTGGCCAACGAGATGGCCCTGCGCTACGAGGGTGGGGGGCGGTGCAGCCCCCCGGTGCTGCTGGGGAGGGGGGGGGCCGGTGGAGGGGGCGCTGGTGGTGCCGGCGCGGCCCCCCCGGGGGCGGGGGACCAGTTTGGGGGGGGCCCTCAGGGGGTGCGGGGTGGTCTTGGCTTTGGCCGTGCTGGTGCCGGTGGCCTGGGGGGACGGGGGGGGCCCCACGGCCGCGCTGGCCCTGGGGCTCTACCTGGCACTGGCCTGGCTCACGTGAGGGGGGGGGGGGAAGCCCCATTGTCACCACCCAAAATTGTCACCTCCCAAATCGTCACAGCCCCCCCCCCCCCCCCATTTCACCCTTGAAAACGTGGGACACCCCTAAATCACTCGGGGGAGGGGGGGGGGGGCTGAGTTGTGGCGTGGGGTGATCGAAGGGCACCTCCAAATTGCCCCCCCCTCCCCGGGGTGGGGGCACTGTCACTTTGTGGGACCCCCCCCCCGACTCATGTGCACCCCCCCACCCCCGGGTTTTGGGGCGCCCCTGTGTACATACAGCCATGGAACGACGGTGTCCCCGAGTTCTTGTCATGGGGGGCACTCTGGGGGGAAGGGGGGGGTAGGGGAGGGTTGTCTGTCTCTGTTTAGGGGGTGGGGGCCCGTTCCCCCCCCTCCCCCCCCACGGCGTCGCTGTCGCAGCCGTTTCCTGCCCCCGGGGAAGGTCCCAGCAAAGGTCACGGGGCCCGTGGATGACAAACAGCCCCCCCAGACACCCCGGAGATGGGGCACGCTCACCTTCGGGTGTCATATCGTGGGCTCCTTGTCGTGACACAAGGGTCTGCGACCCCCGGGGAGCAGCCGGGGGGTCCTGAATGTCCTGGGAGCAGCTGGGGAGGGGCGGTCCTGAGCCCCCTAAGAAGAAGTGGGGAGTGGTCCTAAGGCTCCTTGGAGGCAGCTGAGGGGTCCCGAGTGTCCTGGGAGCAGCTGGAGGGGTCCTGAGCATCCTGGAGGTGGCCAGGAGGGGGTCTCCAGCCCCCAGTGAAGCTGCTGAGGGGTTTGTCAGTCCTCAGGGAGGGTCCTCCGTGCCCTGGATCCAGACAAAAGGGGGTCCTGGCCCCTCGGGTGACATTGGGGTGGTCCCAGCTCCTCAGGACTCACTGTGGGGAGGGTCCTGGCTCCTCGGGTGACATTGGGGTGGTCCCAGCTCCTCAGGACTCACTGTGGGGAGGGTCCTGGCCCCTCGGGTGACATTGGGGTGGTCCCAGCTCCTCAGGACTCACTGTGGGGAGGGTCCTGGCCCCTCGGGTGACATTGGGGTGGTCCCAGCTCCTCAGGACTCACTGTGGGGAGGGTCCTGGCCCCTCGGGTGACATTGGGGTGGTCCCAGCTCCTCAGGACTCACTGTGGGGAGGGTCCTGGCCCCTCGGGTGACATTGGGGTGGTCCCAGCTCCTCAGGACTCACTATGGGGAGTGTCGCAGTCCCCTGGATTTACTGTGTGGAGTTCCAGTCCCTCAGGTGACAGCGGGGGTGTCCCAGACCCTCTGGACTCACTGTGGGGGGCTCCAGTCCTCCCGGGGGGGGGGTCCTGCTCCCCCTGCAGTCTCTGAGCCCTTTGGGGTGACAGTGTGGGTGGTGGTCCTGTCCCCTCCTGCCTGCCCCTGCAGTCCCTCAGCCCCTCAGGTGACAGAGAGGGGGGCGGCCCTTCTGAAGTCACTATGAGGGGTCCCAGTCCCTCTGGACTCACTGGTGGGGGAGGTCCCGTCCCCTATGGGGTCCTCCTCCCCTCGCAGTCCCTCAGCTCCTCAAGTGACAGCAGCAGGGTGTGTCCCAGCCCCTCGGGACTCACTGTGGGGGTATCCTGTCATCTCCGGATGGTCCGCTCTCCCTGTAGTCCCTCAGTCCTTTAGGTGACATCGTGTGGGAGTCACAGTGGGGGGTGTTCCACCTCCACCTCCCCCCACGGTTGCTCAGACCCTCAGGTGACAGCGGGGGGAAGAAGGGGGGCAGCCAGCCCTTCTGAAGTCACTGTGGGAGGGTCCCAGTCCCTCAGGTGATAGTGGGGGGTCCCAGCCCCTCTAGACTCACTGGGAGGGGGAAATCCTGTCCCCTTCAGAGCGGTCCTGCAGTCCCTCAGCCCCTCAGGTAAAAGTGGAGGGGGGGAGCCCTTCTGAAGTCACTGTGGGGGGGTCCCAGTCCCTCAGGTGACACTGTGGGGGGGATGCCATCCCCTCCTGGGGGTCCCGCTCCCCTCGCGGTCCCCCAGCCCCTCATGACGGGAGTGGGGCGTGGCCTCTCCCCTCACGGCGGGGCTCTCGCGCCGCCCGCACGTGCGCTCCTCACGCTGCGCATGCGCGCGGCTCTCCCGCCCCACCCACCGGGCTCCCTAAGCCCGCCAAAGCAGCGCGCGCCCATTGGCTGCCCCTTTCCCGCCCGCCCCGCGTGACGGGCGTCGCCACGGCAACGGGCCAATGGGCAGCGCGCGAGTGACGAGCGGGTGGGCGGGGCTCCGGCGGCGGCGGCGGCAGCGCGCGCGCTTTTTCGGCCGCTGCTTCGGCCCTGGCGGGCGCCGGAGCCGCCGCCATGAGCGGGGCCGGGGCCGGGGCGGACCGGCCGTCCCCGGCCAAGCTCCGCCGCTTGGACGAGCCCACCGGGACGGGCCCTGCCGCCGCCGTTACCCGCGGAGAGACGGCCCGTTCCCCCACCCCCGCCGGAGGTCGTGGTGAGGGCCGCAGCGCGCGCGCGCGGGGCGACGGGTCCGGGCATGCGCGGGGCGGCGGCGGGGACGCGCGCGCGCCCCCTGGCGGCCGCCCGGAGATCGCGGCTTTGGCCCGGGACGGGCTCGATACCCCCAAGGACGGGCTGGAGACCCCCGGGGAGGGCACGGGGGGGCCGAAGACCACCAGAGAGGCCATGGGCAACCCGGAAGCCACCGAGGAGGCCAAGGGCGGCCTGGAGACCACCATCGCCCACTGCTTGGAGCAAGAAAAAGGGGGCCTGGAGACCACCAGAGAGGTCACAGAGGGCCTGGTGACCACCAGTGGGCTCAAGGTGAGCCTGGAGACCACCGGAGAGACAGTAGAGAGCCTGGAGACCACCAACAGGCTCAAGGGGAGCCTACAGACCATCAGCAGGTGCAAAGGGAGCCTGGAGACCACCAGTAGCGACTGCTTGGAGCAGGTAAAAGGGGGTTCAGAGACCACCAGAGAGGTCACAGAGGGCCTGGAGACCACCAGTGAGGCCATGGGGGACCTGGAGATTGCTGTCCCACACTCCTTGGAGCAGAACAAGGGTGTCGTGGAGACTCCCATGGAATCCAAGCGAAGCCTGGAGACCACCAGAGAGGCCACGGGTGGTCTGGAGACCAGCAGGGAGGTCACAGGGAGCCTCGGGACCACCAACGGGCGCAAGGGGAGCCTGGAGACTGCCGTCACTCGCTGCTTGGAGCAAGGGAGAAGGAGCAAGGGGGGCCTAGAGATCACCACCAAGGTGCTGGGGAGCGTGGAGACTGATGCTTGCCCTGGTGGGGACCTCAAAAGCACCAGCAGGCGCAAGGCAAAGACGCCGGTGAGGCCCAAGGGGAGTGCAGAGACTGCCAGTACCCAGTGCTTGGAGTGGGAGAGAAGTGGGAAGGGGGGCCTGGAGACCACCAGGGAGGACACGGGCAGCCTGGAGACCACCCTCACTGGCCACGTGAAGCAGGACAGAGAGCAGAAGGGGGGCGTGGAGTCCGCCACGGAGCCCGAGGACAGCCTGGAGCCCACCCCCACGGCCTGTGTGGGGCAGAGCCGGGGTGGCCCCGGGCTCCCAGACCTCGTGGGGGTCCCAGAGCCCGCAGGGGTCCCAGTCCCCAAGGAGCACGTGGCCGAGGAGAGCGCGGTGATCTCCCTGGGCGAGGACGAGGACGAGGAAGAGGAGGAGGAGCGGGACGAAGGCCCGGCGCGGTACCTGGCGGCGCTGGAGGCCGTGCAGCTGGAGCTGGAGGCTGTGGAGGAGGAGGCGGCTCGGGCCTTCCGCCGCCTCCGCACCCGGTTCTGCCTCCGCCGCCGGCCCCACCTGCAGCGCCGCAACCGCCTGATCCAGCACATCCCCGGCTTCTGGGTCACCGCCGTATCCTTGGGGGGCTGCAGCCGGGGCAGGGGGCACAGGGGAACACCCAGATCCGTCTTTCCTTGACCCCCCCTCGTCCCCAGTTCCTGAACCACCCGCAGCTCTCGGCCATGATCAGCGACCGCGACGAGGACGCGCTGAGCTACATGACGAGTTTGCAGGTGCCTGGAGGGGGTCTGGGGGGGTGGGCTTGGGGCTGTGTGGCTCCCCCAAGGTAACACAGCTGGGCCCGCAGGTGGAGGAGTTTGGCCAGAGCCGCCCCGGGTGCCGCATCCGCTTCTTCTTCAGCGTCAACCCCTATTTCCAGAACGACGTCGTGGCCAAGGAGTTCGTGCGCGGCCCCTCCGGTGGGTGCTGGGGGCAGGGGGGGCCACCCCCTCTTCCTGCAGCCCAAGGAGGTGTTTGGGGGGGTCCAGAGTGACCCCCTCGTGTGTTGTTCCTCCTCCCAGGTCACCTGGTGTCCCACTCGACCCCGATCCGGTGGTGGCAGGGGCAGGACCCCCGGTCCCGCTCCCACAAGGGCCCCCCGGCCCCCCGCAGCTTCTTTGCGTGGTTTGGGGACCACAGTTTCCCTGCGGGGGACCGTGTGGCCGAGGTGAGCCCAGTGCTCCCAGTAACCCCTTCCCAGTGCTCCCAGTACCCCCCTGACCCTTCCAGCTCTCCCCCCCAGATCATCAAGGAGGAGCTTTGGCCCAACCCGCTGCAGTTTTACCTGCTGGGGGAGGGTGCCGAGGGACCCCCCGACAGGTGAGCTGCACCCCAGGGGAGCTGGGGACACCCCGGGGTCTGGGGGGAGGGACCAGGGAGGGAACCCCAAAGCTTTAACCCCTCTTTAACCCCCTCCCCAGTGAGAGTGGCGAGGACTGCGTGGTGATCCTGGATGACGACGAGGACGTGCAGGAGATCCCAGATGATGGGGATGGTGAGTGACACCCCTCCCCCCACCCTGGGGGGACTCCAAAACTCCTCACCTGAGGAAATTGGGGGCTGGGACCCCCCCCAGAATCCTCTTGGAAGGGGAGTAGGGGCTGATTTTGTGCCCCCCATGCCCCCCCCTCCAGGCAGTGGCGTGGAAGAGGTCCCGACTGAGGAGCCCCCCAACCCCCCCGTGGGACAGAAAGACGCCAACAGGGGCAGAATCTAATTGGAGGGGGGGATTTGGGGGTGCTGCACATCTCCTCCCCCCCCCGGCATTGCGGGTAACGAGGGGCTGGGGGCCCCCACCACAGCTCAGGGTGTTTGAAGGCCTTTCACCCCGCCTTCCCCCCAAACCTTTCATGACTCCCCTCCAGGGACCCCCAATCTCCCCAGCTCCAGCACCTGGGGGGTTGGGGGTCCCCCTAAATCCCTCCCCCCCCACCCCCACCACACACAAGGGGAGAAACACAACCATTTCCTGACCATTTTTGTACATTTTGGGTTAAAAACTTGTAAAATTTTCTTTTTTATATCTAAAAATATATTATAATAAAGTTTTAACAGTTTCACAGAGACCTCCCTTGAACCCCAACCCCCCAGGGGATGAGCTCAGGGGGGAGGGCGGATTTCAGGGTGATTTTACTCCACTGGCTCATTCCCCTCCTCACCTGCCGCCGGTGTTGGGGTGAGGGGCTCCCTTGGCTCTGGGGGGGCCCCCGTGGGGTCCCGGGCTGGGGGGGGCTGGACACCGAGGGCCGGGAGGGCCCCCAGGAGCTGCTCCCGAGCATCGCCGGCGAATCGGTTCTGCAGGAACGCCGGCAGCCCCACCCCGAGGGGGACCCGCACCAGCCCCTGCACCTGGAGGGGACAGAGGGAGACCCCCAAAGTGTCGGGGATCCCCGCGAGTGCCCCCTAAGCCCCACAAAGAGGGGGAGGCACCCAGATCGAGCGCCCCCCCCCGAGTACTATCTCCCCCTTACACCCCCCAGGTACCGGTACCGCCCTCCCCGTCGGGCACCGGCACCCCGGCGGAACCGGTCCCCTCCTCAGACACCCCCCGAACCCGCCCCTGGTACCCCCAAAACCCCTCCCAGTGCAAGACTCCGCCTTAGACCCCCTCCCCCTCCCTCCTGCGGTGCCGGTCACCCCCTCCCCCCAGTACCGGTTCCCCCAATACCCGTGACCCCACTCCCGTTTCGGTGCTCCACGACCCCCCCTCAATTTGATCCCGGTATCTCCCAGACCCCACGGTGCAAGGCTCGCCCTCAACCAACCCCACCGGTCCCAGAGCGGTACCCCCAGCATTGCCGCCCGGTCCCCGTGCCCCCATTTCCCCCGGTCCCGGTGCCCCACCCCCCATTTCCCCCCAGTCCCGGTGTCCCGTCGTCCCCCCCCCCTCCCATTTCCCCCCGGTCCCGATGGCGCCCCCCCCCCAATATCCCCCGGTCCCGCTGCCCCACTCCCCATTTCCCCCCGGTCCCGGTGCCCCCATTTCCCCCCGTTCCCGGTGCCCCACCCCCCATTTCCCCCCGGTCCCGGTGTCCCCCCCCCGTTTCCCCCGGTCCCGGTGCCCCCCCCCACCTCCAGCCCGTGCTCGGGCGCTCTGGCCCCGCCCCTCTCGAGCGCCTCCAGCTCGTCCAATCGCAGCCGCCGCACGTACAGGTGCGTCACGAGCCCTCCGTCACTTCCGGCCCCGCCCCGCGGCCACGCGCGCGCCCCGCGGTGGTGCCGCGGCCGCAGCCGCAGCGCGGCCGCCGCCGGGCCCAGCTCCTCCCGCAGCTCCCGCTCCAGCGCCGCCTCAAGCGGCTCCCCGGGCTCCGCCAGCCCCCCCGGGAACCCGAACCGCCCGTCGAACCGCAGCTGCATCTGCGGGGCCGCGGAAGTTTTCAGCGGCGGGGAAACGCCCCCCCCGGGCCTGCTTCGCTCCGCTCCGCCGCCCCCGTACGCACCAGCACGGCATGTCCCGGCGGCGGTGCCCCGGCGGGCAGCGGCGCGTGCAGCAGCACATGGCAGGCGTGGCGCCAGCCCGTTCCCGGCCCCGGTACCGCTGCCCCAGCCCCGCTCCGGTCCCGGCCCAGGCCCAGCGCCTCCGCCCGGCTCAGCAGCGGCGCCTGCTCCTCCCCGCCCTCCCGCATGGCGGCGCCGCAGCTGCGCGTCTCCGCCAATCAGCGGGCGCATCTTGGGGGGGGTGTGGCCCCACCAATCAGCAGGTGAGGGATCAGCGGAGGCCACGCCCCCCACATGACACACTCGGCACCACCCAGCGGCAACCAGGGGGCGCGGCCGGGGGCGTGGCCAACCGAAGCCCCGCCCCTTCCCGGCACCCCGCGACTGGGGAGGGGGCGAGACCCCCCCCCCCAAACCCCCAAAAAGCCACGAGCACCCCCAGAGCAGGTCACACAGAGAGACACAGCACGGGCTGGAGACGGAGGGGCTTTACTGCCCCCCCACAAGCAGCAAGGGGGGCTCCCAGTGGTCTGGGGAGCCCGGGGGGGTCCCGGGGATTTGGGGGGGGGGGGGGACGACTCGCGGGGGGTCCCTATGAGGCGGAGTCGGAGGCCTCGGAGCTGTCCTTGACGTCGGTGCTCTCGGTGGTCTCGCTGACCTCGCTGACGTCTTTGCTGTCACCCCCCCCATCCTCGTGGTGGTGGGGCCCCGTGGGGGGGTGCGAAGGGGGCCCCCCCGAGCCGCAGACCCCGTCCCCACTGCGGGGGGGCTCGGCGGGGGCCGGGGGGCGGCCCCGCTCCTTCTGCTCCACCTGCTTCCGCAGCTGGGCGGGGGGAGGAGAAGGGGCAGGCGCTGACCAGGGCAAAGAGCCTTGGAGGGGCCCTCGGGCAGGGAGGGGAGGAAGCCCCCCCAGGAGGGTTTGGGGGTCCCGGGGGGGGGGGGCTCTACCTCGTCGGCCATTTGGGTGAGGTCCCGTTTCATGGCGTAGGCGTCCTCCCCGTCTGCGTAGTACTTGGGCTCCACCTCGCTGATCCTGGGGGCCATTTGGGAGGCTCACGCATGGCGTGGGGGGTGTTTGGGTGGGGAGGGCACAGCCTGCCCCTGCTTTTGTCCCCTTAATGCTCCCAAAGCTGCTCTAAGCCCCCAACCCCCCCCCCGAGCCCCCACATTTCCTCCTGCAGCTCCCCCAGACCCCCTGTACCCCCCCAGACTCACTGGAAGTTAAGGGTGTTGGAGTAGAGGTGCAGAGCTGCCCGGTTGCTGCCAAGGACAAACGGCGTGGGGGGGTTATTTTGGGGGCGTTCCTGGGGGTTTGGGGTCCCCCCGAGGGGGTTTTGGGGGGGGAGTCTCACCTCTTGCGGACGTGCAGGGACACGTATTTGGCGTTGAAGTTCTCGATCATGGCCCGCGACGCCTGGTCCATCAGCTTCTGCGCCAGCCCCAGGCGCCGGTGCGAGCGTTTCACGGCCTGGGGGGGCCCCAAAATGGGCTGGGACACCCCAAAAACCCCCGGGGGACCCCAAAACGCCCCAGGGGATCCCAGAAATAGTTGGGGGCACCCCAAAACCCCCAGGGCATCCCTGAACGCACCCAGCAGCCGTTGGGAATATTTTAGCATGGGGGGGACCCAAAATTGGCTGGGGACCCCAAAATCACTGTGGCATCCCAGAAACCAGCTGGGGCACCCCAAAACTCCCCGAGGGGTCCCAAAACGGGCTGGGGCACTGCCAAAAACCCCGGGGCACCCCCAAACCAACCCGGGTGCCGCTGGAAGTGTTTCACCACCTGCAGCACCCCAAAAACCCTTCGGGCATCTCAAACCCACCCAAGACACCCCAAAAAACCCAGAAGCACCCCAAAAATTACCCCACACCCCCGGAGTACCCCCAGATCACCCCCCACTGCTCCCCAAAAAGCCCCCAAAGCCTCAGAACCCCTTCATGAGCCCCCCAAAGCCCTTAACAAGCCACCAAAGACCCTCTGAGGGCACCTCAAAACCCCTCAAGCGACCTTGAAGTGCTCAAACCCTGCCCAAGAGTCCCCCCGAAGACCCTCAAGGAACCCCCAAGTGCTCAGGCTCCCTCCAAGAGCGCCCTAAAGCCCTCAGGAAACCCTCCCAAACCCTCAGGTGACCGCAAAGACCTTCAAGGAGCCCCTCCTAAACCCTCTGACCCATTCCAAGAGCACCCTAAAGCCCCCCCAAAACCCCCCCAAAAGCCCCACTGCCCTACCAGGGACGTGATGTGTCCGTGGGGGACGTCATCGGGATCTTCCTCCCTGCACCAGCACAGGACACGGGGGTGAGGGGGGGGCGGGAGCCCCAAATCCCACCGGCAACAACCCCCGCGACCCCCCCAAACCCCAGGAGAAGGGGGGGAAGGGCCCCCCCACCCCACACTCACATCTTGGCCAGGACATATCCCACGATCTTCCCGTTCTCGTCCTCGGCGATGTAGGAGAGCTGAGGCGGGGGGGGAAGGGGGTGAGGGGGGGGGCCAGGGGTCCCTGGGGGAGGGGGTCCGGGTGGTCCCGAGGGGGGAAATTCCAAGGGTCTCTGGGTGGGGGAGAAAAGATCTGAGGGGTGCCGGGGGGGGGGGGATCCGGGGGGTCTCGAGGGGAGGAATTTCAGGGTCCCAGGGGAAGATCCAGGTGTTTGAGGCGGGGGTAGCTCCGGGGGGGTCACAGCGCCTCTGGGGAGGGGGATTCCAAGTGCTCCAGTGAGGGGAAGCCGGGGGCCCGTGGCAGGGGATGACCCGGGGGATCCAGAAGGAATCCCGGCTGGAAATTCAGGGTCCCCGGGGGTCCCCAGGAGGGGTCCCCGCGTTTCAGGGGGCCCCGGGGGCAGGGGGGGGTCAAATGTAGGAGGGGTTCCGGGGGGAGGGGGGGCCCAGGTGATGCAGGGGCGGATCCAGGGCCACACCTGTGGCCACGAGAGGCCGTGGTAGAAGTAATATTTCATCTGGTAGTTCTCGGGCAGGCAGAGCAGGTTGCAGTGCTGCATGTTCATCAGGTCCTCGGGCTGCCGGGGGCCAGGGCGGAACCGGGGCGCGGAGGGGTCAGCCCGGAACGGGCCGCGGTGCTCCCCCACACCGGGGCGGCCCTCAGAGCCCCCTCCAGGCCACAGGACCCACCTCCGAGCCCCCCAAGAGTAACGAGATCCGGGACTGCCCCTCCGAGCCCCGTCAAGGGCCCGGTGGCCTCCTCAGACACCCGACGGGGCCCCGGTACCCCCTTCCCACAGCCCGGTATCCCGCTCAGAACCCTGTAAGGCGCCGCTTCCCCCTGCTTGAGGCCCCGTAAAGCACCCGCCGGAGCCCGGGCCCTACCTCAGACCCCTAATGAGACTCCGGTTCCCCCTCCCAGGGCCCGGCGCCCCCCTCAGATCCATGCCCGGTCCCCGGCTCCCCCTCGCCGAGCCCCGGCTGAGCCCCCCTGCTCGCCCGGGCCGCCCACCCGCGCGTTCCGGATGTTCATGGCTGCGGCCGCCCGGTCCCGCTCGCGTTTCCCGATCCCGTCCCAGCTCCCGGTCCCGGTCCCGGTCCCCTCACGAGCCGCTTCCGGCGGAAGTTCCTCTCCGGCCAATCAGCACCGAGCCCGCCCACTTACTCGCCCCGCTCCCCTCGCGTCCTACTGACCGGCGCCTCAGCCAATCAGCGAGCGGAGCGATGTACCAAGCCCCGCCCTCACCCTCCCCTTTGCCCTCAGCCAATCAGAGGCGAGTTCCGCACCCGCCGGGCAGGGGGGGGACTCTGCCCGCTCCCGCCCCCCTCGCTGCCCAATCACGTCTGGCGGCGCTGGGGATTGACAGCGGCAAGAGCCAATGGGGAGAGAGGGGAGGCGGGGCAGAGCAGAGCTCAAAGGCCGCGTGGGCGAACACGCTTTATTGCGATGGGGGAGGGGCTGGGGGGGGAGGGGCTCAGGGAGGCCCCCACGCTCGGAGGGGCTCGGCATGGGCCCCCCACACCTGAGCAGGGCCCCCATCGCGGGGTTTCCCAACTTCCTGGGTGGCCTCATGGCCACATTCCTGGGGCTTGTCCCCAAAATCCCAGGGTGTCCCCACCACTCATGTGTTGTCCCCACTCGGGGTGGGAGTTGTGTCCACTCGGGGGGGGGGGGGTATGTCCACTCAGAAGAGAGTGTCCCCACTTATCTGGTGCCCCCAGTCCTCGTCCCTGCAGCGTCCCCATCCTGGAGTGTCCCCGGAGAGCATCCAGCCACAGAATCCTTCCCTGCTCTCTGTCCTCAGCGTGACCGCTCCCCGCCCCAAAATTCGGTGGGGGAGGGGGGGGGAGGGATCCCCCAGACTCAGGGCTGCATGCGCAGGGCCCCATCCAGCCTCACCACCTCCCCGTTGATCATGGGGTTCTCGGCCAGGGCCTGCACGAGGTGGGCGTACTCAGCAGGGTCCCCCAGCCGGGACGGGAACGGCACTTGCTGTCCCAGAAAGTTCCGGACCTTCTCGGGCAAACCGGCCAGGAGCGGGGTGGAGAACAGCCCTGGGGAACCCCAAAAACAGGAGGTGAGCCGAGGCACTCCCCCTCCTCATCCCCCCAGCCAGGTGCCCCCGTGGCCCTACCTGGGGCGATGGTGACCACGCGGATGCCCAGCGGTGCCAGGTCCCGGGCGATGGGCAGGGTCATGCCCACGATGCCGCCCTTGGAGGCCGAGTAGGCTGCTTGGCCCACCTGTGGGGAGGACATGTGGCCACTGCAGGGTTCCCTGACCCCTCCAGTGGCTCTCAGGGTCCCCGGGGGTCCCTCACCTGCCCCTCAAAGGCGGCCACGCTGGCGGTGTTGACCAGGAGCCCACGGTGGCCGTCGGCGTCGGGCTTGTTCTGGCTCATCAGCTGCGCGCTGAGGCGGATCACGTTGAAGGTCCCCACCAGGTTCACCTGGGGAGTGAGACGGATTTGGGGGGGGTCTTGTGGGCACCACCAAACGCTGCTGATACCCCCACAACGCCCTGTGCTGTGCTGGGAACACCTGTGACCCACAAAGTCCTCACATCCACAGCCATCCCAATGACCAGGTCACCTCCCCATTCACACCACTGACCACAGACCCCCCACTGACCACAGATCCCCCCACTGACCACAGACCTCCCTCATTCACCCCACTGACCACAGACCCCCCCCACTGACCACAGACCTCCCTCATTCACCCCACTGACCACAGACCCCCCCCACTGACCACAGACCTCCCTCATTCACCCCACTGACCACAGACCCCCCCCACTGACCACAGACCTCCCTCATTCACCCCACTGACCACAGACCCCCCCACTGACCACAGACCTCCCCTCATTCACCCCACTGACCACAGACCCCCCCACTGACCACAGACCTCCCCTCATTCACCCCACTGACCACAGACACCCCTCATTCACCCCACTGTCCAATGACCCCCTCCATTCCACTGTCCAGGGACCCCCAAGCCCCCCACTCACATTGATGACCCTCTGGAAATCCTCCAGATCGTGCACTTTGTCCTTCTTGCTGTTGTAGGTTTTGACGGCGATGCCGATGCCGGCGCAGTTCACGGCCAGGTCCAGGCGCCCAAACTGCTTCTGGGCCACGGCCAGCGCCGCCCCCACCTCCTTGGGAGAGGTCACCTGGGGGCCATCGAGGTGGGGTCACCACTGGGCTCATGTCGGGACATCACTGGTGGGGTTAAGGTGGGGTGGGGTGGCAGCACTGGGGTCAGTACGGGACACTGTGGGGTCACGGTGGACGTGACTCATGGGGTCACGGTGGTCCCACACTGAGGGGGAGTGAGCAGGGTGGTCAAGGCAGCCCCAAACCTCCTCAGCTGAGGTCAGCTGGGGTCAGGTGCCTGTGTTGAGGGGGGATGTCAAGGTGGGATGTCACCAGCCAGGTCAAGGTGACCCCAACTCCTCAGTCAAGGTCACCTACAGGGGTCAAGCTGGCCCCAAGTCGAGGGGGGAGGGTGTCACCAGAGGGGTCAAGGTGGTCCCCACCTCCTTGGGCAAGGCCACCTGTGGGGTCAAGGTGGCCCCTCACCAAGGTGTGATGTCACCTGAGGGGTCAAGGGTCACCAGTGGGGTCATGGTGGCCCCACACTCAGGGGTAATGTCACCAGCGGGGTCAAGGTGGCCCCGTGTTGAGGTGGGACAGCACCGGTGTGGTCACCGGGCATGGTGGAGAAGCCCCCGCAGCCCCCCCGGTGCTCACGTCGGCGGGGGCGAAGGCGCAGTGCTCGCCCAGCTCCTGGGCCAGCTGGCCCCCGGCGGACGTGGGCAGGTCCAGCAGCACCACCCGCGCCCCGTGCTGCACCAGCCGCTCCACCGTGGCCCGGCCCAGCCCGGAGCCGCCGCCGGTCACCAGCGCCACCAGGCCCTGGGGGAGGGGGAGAGAGGGGGGTCAGCGGGGAGGGGGGACCCCCGCACACACCCCGGGGGTCCTCGGGGTCCGGGGGGGGGGTCCCGGTACCTTCACGCTGCGAATCGCCGCCATCGCCGCCGTCCGGCCAATGCCCGCGGGGGGCGGCACCGGGGAGGGGCGGGGGAGGGACGGGGGAGGGACCGGAGAAAGACCGCGGGGGGGCCGGGGAGGGCCGGGGAGGACACCGGGGGAGGGACAAAGGAGGGACCGAGGGAGGGACGGGGGAGGACCGGGGGAACACCGGGGAGGGACCGGGGGTTGGGCCGAAGGAGGGTTCGGGGTGGGACCGGGGGAGAACCTGGGGGGACACCGTGGGATGGACCGAGAGGCGGCCGGGGGCGGGACCGGGAGGGGCGGGGGACACGAGTGGGGAATCCCCGGGGGGAGGGGATCGGGACAAGGGGCGGTCCCCAGCTCGAGGGAGGGGGGCCAGGGAGCTTCCTTGGCGCGGGGAGTGTCCGAGGCATTGAGGGTCCCCCAGACCGGCGGGGGTCAGCGGTGTCCGGAGGGGTCCCATGTGCCCCCCTTGGGGGGTCCCGGTCCCCTTTTCCTCCTCATCCGCGGGACTGACGACCCCAAGAGGCGAAAACGGGGACCCCCAAAGGGATAGGATTGAGACATTCACGGGGAGGGGGACCAGGACCCCAAAAAAGCAGGAGGGGGACCCCTGAGGGGACAAGATCCCGTCCCCAGGGAGGTGGGATTGGGACCCGCGGGGGGACAGTGCCAGCACCCCCAAGGGGGACACGATCGCCTGGAGGGGGGGGGGGGGTCACGACTCCAAGAGAACGGGATTGAGACCCCCACGGGCAACCGCACCAGGACCCCCAGGGGGACACGGCTGAGCCCCCAAGGTGACGGGGTCAAGCACCCATGGGGGGCCCCGCTGGCCCCCCCTCATCCCCTCGTCCCTCCCAGCCCGGCCAGCAGCCAGGGTATAACGTTACCTCCGACCTTCCCGGGGGGCACCGCCAGCACCCGCCGGGCCCCCCCACCGCCCCAAAAATGGAGGAGAAATCACCCAAAATCCCAGGTACAAGGGACAGGGAGTGAATTCGGAGGGGCTGGCACACCGAGAATGACAGCGGGGACACTGACCGCGGGCGGGGGCAGAGGCAGGGACATGGCGGCGGCATCGGAGCGGCTGACAAGGACCCCCCCGCCCCGGAAAAAAACGTGGGTGCCCCTTTGCACCCCTCGAGCGAGACGGGGATGTGAGTGGGGGGACGGAATTTGGGGGAGGGAGGGAGTAACACACATGTGCCCTGAGGAGGGAAAATCCCCCCCAAAACACCCACAGGGCTACGCTGGGGGGGACCGTCCCCCTAAGGACAGGTTGTTGTACCCCAGCTTGGGGCGCAGGAGGGATTTGGGTGTGCAAAGGCAATCGGGGAGGCCTGGGGGGGAACAGTGCTGTGACCCCCCCCTCAAATGCCCCCCCCGCCAGCCTCCGTGCCCCAGTTCACCAACTGCCCCACCATGGTGATCCTGGTGGGGTTGCCCGCCCGCGGCAAGACCTACATCTCCCGAAAACTCACCCGCTACCTCAACTGGATCGGCACCCCGACACGGGGTGAGTGATTTTGGGGTGGGGAGGGGCGACTGAAAGGTTTGGGGATGCCCCCCAAACCCGCCTCCGGTCCCTCTGCAGTGTTCAACGTGGGTGAGTACCGGCGGGAAGCCGTGCCCAGCTACAAGAGCTACGAGTTCTTCCGCCACGATAACCCCGAGGGGATGGAGATCCGCAGGTTAGAGGGGGGAGGGTTGGGGGGAGGGGCCGTTTTGGGGTGTATTTGGGGGGGCAGAGCTGACAGAGCTGCCCTCCCAACCCCCAAATTCCCAGGCACTGCGCGCTGGCCGCCCTGAAGGACGTCCGCACCTACCTGAGCTCTGAGGAGGGGCAGGTGGCGGTAAGAGACCCCCCCTCAACCCCAAATTAACCCCCCCATGGGCAAACGACTTCCCCGCAAATATTTGGGGTGGGGGGTGTTCCAATTTCTCCCCCCCCAGGTGTTCGATGCCACCAACACGACGCGGGAACGCCGGGATGTGATCCTGCAGTTCGCCAAGGAAAACGGGTACAAGGTACAATTTGGGGGGGGCGTGGGGGGGTCATGAGGTATTTTGGGGGGGGTTTTAGGCTTGAGGGGGTGGAAGTGCTGATTGGGGGGTGGTTTGCACTGTTTTAGGGGTGTCCAAAGAATGGGGGGGGGGGGGGTGGTGACACTGATTTGGGGGTGTCCTCGGTATGGGGGGGAGTGACACTGGTTTGGGGGTGTCCTCGGTATAGGGGGGAGTGACGCTGGTTTAGGGGCGCCCACAGCATGGGTGGGGTGGTGACGCTGATTTGGGGGTGTTACAACGTGTAACGGGGGGGGTGGCATCGATTTGGGGGCATCCACAAGAAGGGGGTGTGGCACTGACTGGGGGGGCTATGGCATTTGGGGCGGTTGCAGTGATTTGGGGGGGGTGACGCTGTTTTGGGGTGCTCACAGCATGGTGGGGGCAGTGACGACGACTTTGGGGGGCGTTGGCACTGTTATGGGGGGGTCCACAATATGGGGGGGGGGGGTGAGCAGTGACACGATTTGGAGGTGTCACAGCATGGGGGTGTGGCACTGGTTTGGGGGGACTACAGCACATGGTGGGGACAGTGGCACCATTTGTGGGGTGTCACAGCATGGAAAGGGACACTGGTTTGGGGTGTCACAGCATGGAGGGGTGGCACTGATGTGGGGGTGTCACAGCACTGGGGGGGTGGCAACGATTTGGGGTGTCACAGCATTGGGAGGAAGTGGTGGCACTGATTTGGGGTGTCACAGCATTGGGGGGGTGGTGGCACTGATTTGGGGTGTCATGGCATTGGGAGGAGGTGGTGGCACTGATTTGGGGTGTCACAGCATTGGGGGGGGTGGTGGCACCGTTTTGGGGGTGTCACAGCATGGGGGAGCCACCGGTGCCCCCCCTTTCCCCCTCCTCCCAGGTTCTGTTCATCGAGTCCATCTGCAACGACCCTGCCATCATCGAGGAGAACATCAAGGTGAGACCCTGGGGAGGGGGGGTGTGACAACAGGGACCTGGAGCTGACAACTGCACCTGGGGGGGGCTGTGGAAAGCTGCGTGTACCCCCCAAAAAGCCGTGCCCCCCCCCCCCAACTCCCCAGCAAGTGAAGCTGAGCAGCCCCGACTACAAGGGCCGCGCACAGGAGGAGGCAGTGGCCGACTTCCAGAAGCGCATCGAGTGCTACAAGGCCACCTACGAGCCCCTGGACGACGAGCTGGACAGGTGACCCCCCACCCCACATCCCTCCCCCCGCCTCGCCAGCCTTGGGGACCCCCCTGCCCTGACCGGGGTCCCCCCGCCCCCCCAGCGGGCTGTCCTACATCAAGATCTTCGACGTGGGCATGCGGTACCTGGCGAACCGGGTGCAGGGCCACGTGCAGAGCCGCACCGTCTACTACCTGATGAACATCCACGTCACGCCCCGCGCCATCTACCTGAGCCGCCACGGCGAGAGCCAGCTCAACCTGCGGGGACGCATCGGGGGCGACTCGGGGCTGTCCCCCCGCGGGCACCAGGTGGGGCTGGGGGGGGTCAGAGCCAGCCCAACCTGCCGGGACACACCTGGGGGGACTCGGGGCTGTCCCCCCGCGGGCACCAGGTGGGGCTGGGGGGAACAGGCGGGGTGTGGGGTGGGGCTAAAGGAGGCCACACCCAGCAGAGTCACCCCAGGTGCCCATGGGGGTGGAGCTACTTGTCCAGGCCACACCCACAAACGGGCACGGCGTAATCTGGCCACACCCCACCTGGACCACATGTGGTGTGGTGATAAGGGGTGGGGCCAGGGAAGCAGGCCACGCCCACCGGGCACACCCACAGGCCACACCCTGTGCAGGAGGCGGGGCTCAGGCAGAAAGCCACACCCATAAAGGGGTGGGGCTCCCAGAAAGACCACCCCCAAAGGGACAGGGCTTAGGCCACACCCCGATGTTCCCCATCCCCTACCATGGGCTGAGGGCCAGGGAAAACCACACCCAGTGGCCACACCCATAGCAGCCCCACCCTTCCCAGTACGCCCAGGCGCTGGCCCAGTTCATCCGCAGCCAGAACATCCGGGAGCTGAAGGTGTGGACCAGCCACATGAAGCGCACCATCGAGACGGCCGAGGCGCTGGGCGTGCCCTACGAGCAGTGGAAGGCCCTAAACGAGATCGACGCCGTGAGCCACGCCCCGTTCTCGGGGAGGGGGGGACCCCCCAAACGCCCCCGCATGCCCCCAACGCCCCTGTCCCACAGGGGATCTGTGAGGAGATGAGCTACGAGGAGATCCAGGAGCACTACCCCAAGGAGCTCGCGCTGCGGGACCAGGACAAGTACCGCTACCGCTACCCCAAGGGCGAGGTACCCCAAAACCCCCTGTGAGACAGCTGGGGGGGCAGGGGCTCGGGGACACCCCCTAACCCCCCTCCCCAGTCCTATGAGGACCTGGTGCACCGGCTGGAGCCCGTCATCATGGAGCTGGAGCGGCAGGAGAATGTGCTGGTCATCTGCCACCAGGCCGTCATGCGCTGCCTGCTGGCCTATTTCCTGGACAAGAGCGCGGGTGAGGCGCTGGGGACAGGCTGGGGACAACTGGGGACACCCCAGAACTGCTGTGCCCCCTCAATCTCTTAACCCCCCCAGATGAGCTGCCCTACCTCAAGTGCCCCCTGCACACGGTGCTAAAGCTGACCCCCGTGGCCTACGGTGAGTGGGGTGGTGAACCCCAAAGAGGGGGGACCCTTCCCAAAATGGGAACAATATCCCCTAAAATGGGAACAATATTCCCCCACAAAGAGGGGGGGACCCTCCCCAAAATGGGAACAATATCCCCCCAAAATGGGAACAATATCCCCCCAAAATGGGAACAGTATCTCCCCACAAAGAGGGGGGGACCTCCCCAAAATGGGAACAATACCCCCCAAACTGGGAACAGTATCCCCCCCAAAATGGGAACAATATTCCCCCACAAAGGGGGGGGGGGGGGGGGGGGAACGCTCCCCAAAATGGGAACAATATCCCCCCAAAATGGGAACAATATCCCCCCAAAATGGGAACAATATCCCCCCCCAAAATGGGAACAATATCCACCCACAAAGAGGGGGGGACCCTCCCCAAAATGGGAACAATATTCCCCCAAAATGGGAACAGTATCTCCCCACAAAGAGGGGAGGAGGGTCCCCAAAATGGGAACAGTACCCCCCAAAATGGGAACAATATTCCTCCACAAAGAGGGGGGGAGGGTCCCCAAAATGGGAACAATATCCCCCCAAAATGGGAACAATATCCCCCCCAAAATGGGAACAATATTCCCCCACAAAGAGGGGGAGACCCTCCCCAAAATGGGAACAATACCCCCTAAAATGGGAACAATATTCCCCCACAAAGAGGGAGGGACCCTCCCCAAAATGGGAACAATATCCCCTAAAATGGGAACAATATTCCCCCCCAAAGAGGGGGGGAGGGTCCCCAAAATGGGAACAATATCTCACGGTGCCCCAGCATAAAAACGGGGACAATCCCCCCAAGAGGGGACCATACCCCCAGTATCCCACCTGAAAATGGGGACAAATTCCCCAAAAAGTGGACTACTCCCCCTGTGTTCCATCCCAAAACGGGGACAATCCCTCCCCTGCAAAATGTCACTGTTCCATTGGTGTCCCAGCCAAAAGTGAACACAATTTCCCCCAAAAGAAACCCATACCCCCAGTGTCCCTCCCCCAAATGGGGACAATTCCCCCCAAAGCCCCCCCAGCTGCAGCCAGGTCCCTTCTTCCCCTGGAACCAGGGTGTGAGGTCGACTCAATCTTCCTCAACATCGAGGCAGTGAACACCCACCGGGAACGACCCCAGGTGAGGATCCCCACCCCCAAAAGAAGGTGCAGATCCCATTAACCCCCCTGGAAATTGGAGTTACGATTTTGGGGAGATTCCCCCAAAACCCCACACCTTCTCTCTGCAGAACGTCGACATCAACCGCACCGCAGCCGATGCCCTGAACACTGTCCCCGAGCACTTCTGAGGGGTCCCTTGGGGACAGGGGGGCTCCCCCCAAATTAAACCCTGTACAACCAAGCACTGAGCCTGGAGATCAGGGGGCTGCACACCAACGGGGTGCCTTTATTTTGGGGAGTCAGGGGGTGGCCTGGGCCTCGCTGTACTGGCTTGCCCAGAACGTGGGGTCCTTTCCCTGTATCTGGGTTGGAGAAAAAGGCAGAAGAGGGGGGGTCAAATTGAGCCCTGGAATCCCCCAAAACCCAGAGATGACCCCAAAACGGCCTCACCTTTGCCACAAAGTTCAGCACATCCTTCTTGGAGGTCTCCTTCTCCGCCCGTGGCCCCCACTGGAACTTGAATTCGCGTGGGTCTGTCAGTGGGATGGAGATCATCTCCAGGTACCTGCAGAGGGGTGGGTGGTGACCCCTCCTCTCCCAGTAGGTTTTGGGGTCCCCAGGGGGGTGTCCAGCGCTCCCTGGCCCCGTGAGGGACCTCTCGAGCCGCGGGGCGTGGGGGCTGCGGGCTTTGCTCTGCGGTGTGGTATAAACAGCCTGGCCAAGGCTGGTGCCGAGGCTGCTCTGGGCACACCGGGAGGGATGGGGGACCCCACCCCAAACCCCCCCGGATCCCCCCAACTCACTTCTGGTGCACGAACTCATCCGTCACCAGCTTCCGGACGTCCCCGAACACCCTGTGTTGCTTCCTGAGGATGGGGGTTGGTGAGGGCTGGCAATGACCAGCCCCGTCCCCCCCCATTCCATGTCCCCCCATATCCTACCCTGGGTACACACGGAGCAGGTTCAGGAATTCCCATAAAGCACCTGGAAAAGGGGGTGTCAGTGGGGAGTTGCAAAGGGAAAATGGGGTATGGGGGTGTCTTGGGGAGGACTCACTATCTTTGACTGAGTTGCCCTTCATGAAGATGAAGCTGAGGATGACTAAGAGGAGCCCCATCTTCTCTTTCTCCTTGTCCCTGTGGCAGATGCTGGTGTGTCAGCCGTGTGGGCAAGGGGGGGGACACGCTGACGGGGTTCCCCCCGTCCCCAAATCACCCAGGGGTCCCCCAGCAGCAACCCCTCACCTGCACGGGTACTTGCCCTCAGCACGGGGCAGGTTATTGATGAGGATGTAGGTGGGGCATTTGGTGTCGATCTCTACCAGCTGCAGCCCGAACACCTGCGGGAGGACAAGGGTTAATCCACGGGGAGGGTCTCCCCCCAAAACCCTCCCCCCCTTCCCCTGCTGTGCTCCCCCCACCTCCTGCAGGGTCCTGCCCGCCTTGTTGACGATTTCTGAGTAGAAATCCTTGTATTCCTTGCATGACCGGTATTTCCCGAATACACTCTTCAGCATGTCTACAGGAAACAGGCAGGGAATCACTGAGGGAGCCTGGAGCTCTGAGCTCCCCACGGCCAGTAAGGCTTTAGGGGTCCAAACGCCGTGGAAGGGGGCTCCCCTAAACATACCTGCCTTCTTGATAGGCATCTTCTTCTGATCCTTCACAAGCAGGAACTGAACCAGCTCACTCACCTGTGGGGGAACGAGCAGGGAAGGCCAAGAGAGGGCTGATAACAGAAAAATGCAGACACAGAAGTCCAGGAGCGGGAAGAGAGGGGATCACCGCAACCCACCTTCTGGTTCACCTGGTCCTGGGAGTACCGCTCCACCTGGCTCGGGCTGAAATCTTCCTCCCCATCGGTCATCTAAGTGGAAAGGACAGGGGAAGCGGGAGAAATTGATGCTGGGAAAGGAACCAAAACCGAGTAGGAGAGAATGGGAGGGGCCACGGGGGAAGGGCAGAGTAAATGAAGGGAGAACAGGGGGTGGGGGGGGGCAGCCCCTCACCTGAGAAGAGCCGAGCCCTTTGCTGCGCTTCCGCTGGGACATTTCTCACAGCAGCTCTGAGGGGAAAACAAGCACCGGCCGGGCTAAAACCGCGACGAGAACACCCCAAACGCCGTCCCCCGCGCCCCACCCTCAACAGGGCCGCAGAAACTCCTCCAAGGCCCGGCCAACGACCCGGCCCACACACGAACCGTCACCGGCCGCGCTCCGCCCGCGACTGCGCCAGCCGGCACCGCCCACCCCCGCCGCCACATCAGCCCCGCCCCATCCCGCTTCCCATTGGTCCAGCTCCGCGTTCGCCCCGCCTACCGTTCCACCCCCGCGCCACGATTGGCCGAGCACCCGAGTTCGCCCCGCCCCCCGGCGCTCGCGAGGCGTGTCTCGCGCTCCACCCTCCCCCTCCCGCTTCCTCCCCTCGGGTGCCGAAAAAGGCGGGAAAAGAACCGCACGCGCGCCCCTCTGCCCCCCGCCCCCTCACGGCGGCGAAAGGGCGCCAAGCACTGCATTCCAGCCCTGGAAAAAAAACGCAAAACACCCCAGAACGACCCGCAATGGCCCATTTCAGCCCTCCCTTCGCCTTAATCGCCGTTATTTGAAGCACCTGTGCTGCCCCCACCACCTCTAACGCGCTGCCAGGGCCCTTCCCGCAGGTGGAGGAAGAGGCGGCAAAATGGCGGCGGCGGCTGAGGGGAGCTTGGTGGCCCTGCCCACCCTCAGCCCGGCCCTGGGATATGGGGAGGACCCCACAACCCGGGGGAGACCTTCATCCCCTGCCTGTACAGCTAAGGGTGCCGTGAGGGGTAAGGGTGATAGCTTGGGGAGGCACCCTGTGCCTTTTGGGGGTGTACAAGGGGATTTGGGGAGCTGTGGGACCTCAGGGAGTGTTTGAGGTGTCCAAGGTGGCTTTTGGGGTGCTCTGGAGGGTTGGGGGGGCGCACATTTAGTGTCAAAGTGGGATATTGGGTGCTGTAGGGATTGGGGAGGCTGTGGAGAAGGAGTGCCCTCAATAACGGGGTGCATCCCCCAATGCTGAGCCCCCTCTTGGCCCCAGTTTTGAGGTTCACTAAGCGGCTGAGCACTAAATCTGCTGAGTCAGCTGGAGAAGAAGGGTCCCTTCAAATTTGGGGGGTTCTACATCCCCACTCACCCTCCCAGCTGTGAGATGGGATGAGACCACCCCAAAACCCCCACAGGGACATGGGGGACCCCCAAAAATCTCTATATTTAAACCTCCTGCTTGAGAGACCCCCCAAATCACACCTATAGCACCCCTGTCCCCCCAGCCCTTTCATTTCTAAAAGGTTTTTTTTAACCATTTCTCACTTAAACATAGTATTTTAATTTTTATTTAATCTGTAGATGCCTCAGAACTGCATGGCTGCCTCCAACGTCTCCGACAGCTTTGTGGCGATTTTCTCTGCGGGATGGGGGTGATCAGGAGTTTTGGGGGGCGGGTCAGGGAGGCTTGGGGGGAGGGGGTCAGGAAAAGGGGGTGTCTTCACTCACCTGCTCTTTTTTGTAGCTTTTTCCTCCTTTTTCCAGCTGCCTGCAGCCCCTGGCCCTGGAATAGAGGGGGGAGCGCAGCCACCTCCTCCAGGTTGGGGGCTCGGGGCACCGACTCCCCCCCAGTGCCCCCCGACTTCACCCGGGGCTTGAGCTCCACCGTCATTGTGCCAAGCTGGGTTGGAAGGTCAAACATTAACCCACTGCCCCCCAAAAAACCCCCCACCTCAGCAAATCCCTTCCCACCTCCAGGTCGCCGCTGTCGTCCTCCATGGCTTCTCCTTCCTCCTCCTCAGCATTGCCCGGGGACAGCCCGAGGCCCGTCACCGTCACTGGGACAGCTGTGGGGGGGCCAGGTGAGCTTTGGGGGGGTCCCCGAGGGGTGAAGGGAGCGGGGCTCAGGTACTGCTCACCTGCCAGTGCCTCGGCATCGCCCCGTTCCAGAGCCTCCAGGTCCAGTGCTGGCCCCAGCGCCGGCAGGATTTGGGCCTCGAGTTGCACCCCCTGCGATTTGGGGGGGTGGGTGTAGTACGAGATCTTCCCGCTGCAGGAAAAAGGGGGGTCAGGGTGTGGGGAGACCCCTCCTGACCCCGAAAACAGGGCTCAGGGTGTGGGGAGACCTTGCAGCCCCTCCAAAATGGGGTCACAGAGGGTGGAATGACCCCTCCTGTCCCCAGAAAAGGGGGTCAAGGTGTGGGGAGACCCCTCCTGACTCCAAAAACAGGGCTCAGGGTGCGGGGAGACCTTGCAGCCCCTCCAAAATGGGGTCACAGAGGGTGGAATGACCCCTTCTGTCCCTAAAAAGGGAGGTCAGGGTGTGGGGAGACCCCTCCTGACCCCAAAAAGGGAGGTCAGGGTGTGGGGAGATCCCGCAGCCCCTCCAAAATGGGGTCACAGAGGGTGGAATGACCCCTCCTGTCCCCAAAAAGGGGGTCAAGGTATGGGGAGACCACTCTTGTCCTCAAAAACAGGGCTCAGGGTGCGGGGAGACCTTGCAGCCCCTCCAAAATGGGGTCACAGAGGGTGGAATGACCCCTTCTGTCCACAAAAATGGGTGTGGGGAGACCCCAAAGCCCCCTGAAAAGGGGGTGAGTGTACAAAGATTCCCACCAGCCCCCCATAAAGGGATATGAAAAAACACCTCCAAACCCTGAAAAAGGGGAGTCAGGGTGTGGGGGAGACCCCACAGCCCCAAAAAGGGGTCGCAGGGTCTGAAAAGACCCCTCTGATCCACAACAAGGGGCTCAGAAACTCTGGGAAGACTCCTCCTATCCCCAAAAAAAACGGATCAGCTCATAGGGGTGAACTTGTAGCCCCCCCCCCCCCCAAAATGGGGTTAGAGAGTGTGAAAAGACCCCTCATGCCCCCAAAATGGGGTCGTACGGTGTGGAGAGACCTCTCCTGTCTACAAAAAATGGGGTTGGGTTGAGGAGAAAACCCCTCCCCATACACAAAGAACAGGACCAGGGTGTAGGGAACCCCAGAAAAGGGGTGAGGGTGTGGGAAGACCCCTCCACCCACCCAAAAAGGGGGTCAGGGTGTGGAAACCCCTCACGGCCCCCCAGAAAGAGTCAGAGTGTGGGGAGGCCCCCCCGAAATGTCCCCTCCCTCCCGCACCTGGTCCAGTCGCGCAGCAGGGCCACGGCGGCGGCGTGGGCGTCCGGCAGCCCCCCCGGCCGGAGCCGGCCCTGCCGCCGGGCCAGGTGGGCCAGGAACTGCAGGGGGTCAGCGCAGGGGGGGACCCCGTAGAGCTCGCTCAGCTGTGGGGGGGACACCGTGGGGTTGGGGGGGGGGGGATGGACACACAGGGCACCCTCACCCTGCCCCCTCCCTGTGGCCAAAATGGGCTGAAAATGCCCAAAGCGGGGGAGGGTCCCCCTGAAATAACCTGTCTGCCCCACTGTTATGGGGACAGGGGGTGCACCCCCATGTTGAGCCGCCCCCCCCCGCCCCACGTTGATCCCAGTTTTGGGGTTTGCTGAGTCCCCCCCAGGAGCTGACCATGAAATCTGCTGAGTCAGCTGGAAAAATAGGGTACCACCCTGCCCCTTGCTGTGGTGACGGGGGTCCCACCTACCCCCAGCCCCCCAGAGGGGTCCCCACGCACCTGCTGGGGGGGGGCAGCGGCGCAGGATGGCGCAGGCGGGGGTCAGGGGGTCCCGCAGGCGCTGCGGGGCCAGGGCCCCCCTCAGGGGGGCGGCGGCCGAGGGGTCCCCCGAGTCCAGCACGACGCCCGGACAGTCCAGGAGCCGGATGTGCCGGTCCAGCTGCACGGCCTGCAGGCACCTGGGGGCAGGGACGGTGTGCCACACCCACCTCACACCTGGGTGGGTTTGTGTGCCACACCCACCTCACACCTGGGCAGGTCTGTGTGCCACACCCACCTCACACCTGGGCAGGGCTGTGTGCCACACCCACCTCACACCTGGGCGGGGCTGTGTGCCACACCCACCTCACACCTGGGTGGGTTTGTGTGCCACACCCACCTCACACCTGGGTGGGTCTGTGTGCCACACCCACCTCACACCCGGGCATGGTCTGTGTGCCACACCCACCTCACACCTGGGTGGGTCTGTGTGCCACACCCACCTCACACCTGGGTGGGTCTGTGTGCCACACCCACCTCACACCTGGGCGGGGCTGTGTGCCACACCCACCTCAAACCTGGGCGGGGCAGCGTGCCACACCCACCTCACACCTGGGCGGGTCTGTGTGCCACACCCACCTCACACCTGGGCAGGTCTGTGTGCCACACCCACCTCACACACCTGGGGTGGGTTTGTGTGCCACACCCACCTCACACCTGGGCATGGTCTGTGTGCCACATCCACCTCACACCTGGGTGGGTCTGTGTGCCACACCCACCTCACACCTGGGCATGGTCTGTGTGCCACATCCACCTCACACCTGGGTGGGTCTGTGTGCCACACCCACCTCACACCTGGGCATGGTCTGTGTGCCACACCCACCTCACACCTGGGCATGGTCTGTGCCACACCCACCTCACACCTGGGCGGGGCTGTGTGCCACACCCACCTCAAACCTGGGCGGGGTCAGCCCAGGCTCCTCCCACCCAGCCCCCTCCCCCCAGCCCGGGCATGGTGACCCCCAGCCCCACCCCTGGGCAGGGCTCACCTGGTGACCCCGGGCATGGCCCCCACCCCGCAGGCGCGGCTGCGCTTGAGGCTGTTGATGAGGCTGCTCTTGCCCACGTTGGGGTACCCTGGGAAGGGGAGAGGTTGGGACAGACCCCAAAATCTGCCCCCCGCTCACTCCCCACTTGACCCCCAGCCCTCCCTTCCACAGCCCCCCAAACACCCTGCTCACCCACCAGCCCCCCTCACCCATCACCCCCCCTATTCACAGCCCCCCACTCAACCCATGGCCCCCCAAACCTCCCCAGCCCCCCTCAGCTCAGTTCCCCTATTTCACAGCGTCCCGCACCCCTCCAGCCCCCAACCGCCTCCTATGGCCCACTCACCCATCACACCCCCCTATTTCACAGCCCCCCACTCAACCCCAGCCCCACAAACCCCATCCCAACCCCCCTATTTCACAGCCCCCCACACCCCATCCCCCACCCCAGGCCCCACTCAACCCCCATCCCCCCCAAACCCCATCCCCCACCCTGGCCCCCCACTCAACCCCCATCCCCCCAAACCCCATCCCCCACCCCAGGCCCCACTCAACCCCCATCCCCCCCCAAACCCCATCCCCCACCCTGGCCCCCCCACTCAACCCCCATCCCCCCCAAACCCCATCCCCCACCCCAACCCCCCTATTGTACAGCCCCCCACTCAACCCCCATCCCCCAAACCCCATCCCCCACCCCAGGCCCCACTCAACCCCCATCCCCCCCAAACCCCATCCCCCACCCCAGGCCCCACTCAACCCCCATCCCCCCCAAACCCCATCCCCCACCCTGGCCCCCCACTCAACCCCCATCCCTCCCAAACTGCATCCCCACCCCAACCCCCCTATTGTACAGCCCCCCACTCAACCCCCATCCCCCCCCAAACCCCATCCCCCACCCTGGGCCCCCAATTTCACAGCCCCCCACTCAACCCCAGCCCCCAAACCTCCCCCAGCCCCCCTCACCCACGACCCCCACGGTGATGGAGATCTTGGCCCCCCCGCAGCGGCCGTAGTTGCTCAGGATGTGCAGGAGGCTCTCGGCGCCCACGCAGGCCCCCCCTTCCAGCACCTCCTCGGGGGCTGCGGCCGCCGGCACCCGGCTCTGCTTCTGTGGGGGCACGGGGGGGTCACCGGGAGCCCCTCCCCCAGCCCCCCTCCCCAGGCCCCCGGCACCCACCAGGTTCCGGCTCTGCTGCTGCGTGCACGCCTTGAAGGCCACCGTGGGGAACTCGGCCCGGAGATGCTTCAGCCACGCGGCCACCACATCCCGCGGCACCAGGTCTGGGGTGGGGGGACACACACGGGGGTGTCCCCAGGGCTGCGGGGCCAGGGGAACCCGGGACCCCCGCCCCGCCCAGACCCACCCCCCCTCACCGATCTTGTTGAGGACGAGCACGAGGCGCTGCTGGGGCCGCAGGGCCCCCTCGAGCCGGGGGCTGCGGCAGCCCTGGGGGTCGCGGGCGTCCAGCACCTCCAGCACCACATCAGACGCCGTCAGCACCTGCCAGAATCGGAGTTCAGCTGTGGGGAGAGACCCCCCCAAAAATCCCCCCCCAAGCCCCCGGCACTGACCTTGCGCAGCTCCCGCCCGAACTGACGCAGCGACGCCTCGTCCTGGGGGGGCTGAGGGGGCTCCTCCTCCTCCTGCTCCTGGGGGCACCTGTGTCACGAGGACCCCCATGGGGAGCCCCCCGCTCTCTGGGGGGACCCCCCGTGCTCTGGGGAACCCCCCCTGTGTGGGGAACCCCCCCTCCCACGGGACACCCTGCGCTCCGGGGAGCCCCTTGTCCTGCAGGAGAGCCCCCCTCCCTCCCAGGGGGAGAAGCCCCTCGCTCTCAGGGGAACCCCCCCCTCCTTGGGAAGCCCCCCGCTCCCCGGGGAGCCCCTCACCCGCCCCAGGGAGCCCCCCCAGCTGCTCCCAGTCCCACCTGGCTCTGGAAGCGCTGCTGTCGCCGCACAGCGTCCGCCAGCTGCGCAGCCAGGAGTGACCGCTGCTGCTCCTGCAGCGCCTGGGGGACACACAGCGGTCAGACCCCAACCCCCCCCGGGGCCACACTGGGAGGGATGACCCCAAACAGCCCCCCCGAGTTCATCCTTGAGGGGAGACCTCGAAGCGCTCCCCCGGGGTCACAATGGGAGCAACAGAAATCCTCCCAGGCTCAGATTTGGTAGGGACACCCCAAAACAGCCCGGGAAAACCCTGAGATCCGCCCCCGGGGTCACACCTGGGGGACACCCCCAAATGCCGCCGCGGGGTCACACCTGGGGGACACCCCAAAACAGCCCGGGAAAACCCTGAGATCCGCCCCCAGGGTTACACCTGGGGGACACCCTCAAAATGTCCCCCCGGGGTCACACCTGGGGGACACCCCCAAAACACCCCCCTGGGTCACACCTGGGGGACACCCCCAAAACATCCCCCTGGGGTCACACCTGGGGGACACCCCAAAACGCCCCCCCGGGTTCTTCACCCGTCCCTGCCGGCTCTTGCTCTGTTGCTGCACGTAGGCGGCGAAGCGGCCGAGCTGCGGCACCCCCGGGTCCTTCCTGCCCCCGCCGCGCGTGCGCCGGGCCTGGGGACAGCGGGGGGGGTCACACGTGGGGGGGTCACACGGGTTTGGGGGGACACAGAGAGGGTGTCACACACAGGGGCGGGGGGGTCACACATGGCGGGGTGTCACACATGGGGGCGGGGGGGTCACATATGACGGGGTGTCACACGGGGGGCTGTCACACATGGGGGTGGGGGGGGTCACACAAGAGGGGGGTGTCACACACGGGGGCGGGGGGGGTCACACAAGGGGGGGCTGTCACACACGGGGGCGGGGGGGGTCACACATGGCGGGATGTCACACGGGGGGCTGTCACACACGGGGGCGGGGGGGGTCACACACGGGGGAAGGGCTGCATCCCCAAACCCGGCCGGTTCCCCCCGCCCCCGGGCCGGGTTGGGGCTCACCTGGACGCGCTTCTTCCGGGACGCCTCCACCTGTCGTCCTGCGGGGAGGGGCGGGGTGAGTCCGGGGGTCCCCAAAAGCCCCCGAGCCCTCCCGGTGCCTCCCCGAACTCACGGGACCGGGTCATGACTGCGGCTCCCCCACGCTGCCGCGGATCCCTGGCGCCTCCTAGTGACGTCACTTCCGGCGCACTGAAGGCATCGCACCATGGCGGCAGCGTCCCTCCGTCGCCACACCCAACATGGCGACCAACGGCCACACTCAGGATGGCGACTCGCGCGCCAATGCCACACCCAAGATGGCGGCCGCCACCTGGTGACCTCCCCCGCCGTGCCACGCCCAAGATGGCGCCCCCTCAGTGGCCGCCCTGCCACACCCGACATGGCCGCGACAGCGGCACGGCCACGCTCAAGATGGCGGACACCGGCACAACCCGCTTCTATTGCCACACCCAACATGGCGGACGCGCGCGAGGACGCCACCCCGCCGCACCCAAGATGGCGGCCAGCCCCGCCCCTCCCCCCAAGAACGACCGGGACTGCCCTTACCAAGAGTGCACTTTTTTATTCCTTTTTTTTTTTTTTTTTAACTTTTTCTCTCAGTTTTGGGGTGGGGGAGGGGCTGAACTTCTTATTTATAATTTCAGGGGCTCCCCCCTTTCACCATCCCCGCCCCCCCCAGCCCCCAACACGGGGGGAGGGGGTGAGGGGGGAGGAGGGAACCCCCACCCTCCAACAGAGCAAAAACCCCCCCAAACCGGGACCGGAGAAAAAAAAACAACCCCGAAAAAAACAAAACAAACCAAAAAAAGCCAACGGAACCAAAAAATATATATATATTTATAGAGCCCCTGCGGGGGGGTCGGGGCGGCCCCCCTAGGCCAGCCCGAAGCCCTCGGAGCACTCCTGGATGGCCAGCAGCAGCATGTGCCGCAGCTTCTCGTAGCTCTCGTAGGCCGGCAGGTCCAGCTGGTTGAAGCTGGGGACGCACCCGCGTCACTCGCGTGGCACCGGCCCCCCGTGCCCCCCGTGCCCCCCGTGCCCAGCGCCACCCGCCCCCGTGGCCGTGCCCCCCCGTTCCTGCCCCCCTCTCCCGTTCCCGTCTCTCATCCCTGTGTCCGCACTCCCGCCCGCTGTCCCCGTGCCACCCCCGAGCGCTGCTCCGTGGCTCTGTCCCCGTGTCCTCACCTGACCTCAGTGACTCGTCCCCACCTCACCCGTGTGTCCCCCGTTCCCATCTCCGCGTCCTCCCGGTGCCACCTCCTGCTGTCCCCTCCCACCCCTTTCCGTCCCCCTGTGCAAGGTGGGGGCAGAGGGCGGCGGAGGCCGAGTGTCCCCTGATGTCCCCTGGGTCTCCCTTATGTCCTTGTGTCCCTCCACGTCCCTGTGTCTCCTCACCAGGAGCGTGCCAGGGGCCGGTGGTCGGTGTCCCCCCCCTGTCCCTGTGTCCCCCCCATGTCCCTCCTCTGTCTCTCCTGTGTCCCCCCCTCTCCCCCTGTCCTGGTGTCCCTCCTGGGCCCCCCCGTGTCCCCTCACCAGGAGTGTGCCAGGGGCAGGTGGTCGGTGTCCCCCCATGTCCCTGTGTCCCCCCCGTGTCCCTGTGTTCCCCCCGTGTCCCCCCCGTGTCCCCCCATGTCCCCCCCCGTGTCCCCGTGTTCCATGTCCCTGTGTCCCCCCATGTCCCCGTGTCCCCCCCATGTCCCCGTGTCCCTCCTCTGTCTCTCCTGTGTCCCCCCAATGTCCCCATGTCCCCCCCCATGTCCCCGTGTCCCCCCATGTCCCTGTGTCCCCCCATGTCCCCCCCATGTCCCCGTGTCCCTCCTCTGTCTCTCCTGTGTCCCCCCATGTCCCCGTGTCCCCCCCATGTCCCTGTGTCCCCCCCCATGTCCCTCTGTCCCTCCTGGGTCCCCCCCCCCGCCCCGTGTCCCCTCACCAGGTGTGTGCCGAGGGCAGCCGGTCCGTGGACCGGTCGTCGCGGTGGATCTGGAATTTCTGGATGCCGTTCATGCCCTCGAGGGCGGCGAATCCCTGCAGGGGCACCTTGGACGTGCCCGTCACGAACTGCAGGAACTTGGCGCGGTCGGCCTGGTCGAAGGAGCGCAGGGCGCGCCAGAACCACTGGATCTGGGGGGGGGAGGGACGGGTCAGCCCCCGGGATCCCCCAGAACACCCCCGAGGTCACCTGGAAGACCCCCAGGATCCCCTGGAAAACCTCTGAGATGCCCTGGAATGCCCCCAGAATCTCCTGGAACACCCATGGAATCCCCTGGAATCCCCTCGGGATCCCCCAGAACATCCTTGGAATCCCCCTGGAATGCCGCCAGAATCCCCTGGAATCCCCCAGAATCCCCTGGAATGCCCCCAGAATACCCCTTGGGATCCCCCAGAACACCCTTGGGATCCCCTGGAATGCCCCTGGAATCTCCCCGGAATCCCCCTGGAATCCCCTGGAATGCCCCCGGAATCACTGTAATCCCCTGGAATGCCCCTGGAATCACCCAGAATCCCCTGGAATCACCCAGAATCCCCCTGGAATGCCCTCAGGATCCCCAGGAATCCCCCGGAATCCTCTGGAACACCCTTGGGATCCCCCAGAACACCCTTGGGATCCCCTGGAGTGCCCCCGGAATCCCCCAGAATCCCCCTGGAATCCCCTGGAATGCCACCAGGATCCTCCGGAACACCCTTGGGATCCCCCAGAACACCCCTGCGATCCCCTGGAATGCCACCAGAATCGCTGTAATCCCCCTGGAATGCCCCCGAATCCTCTGGAATGCCCCAGAATCCCCCTGGAATGCCCCCAGAATCCCCTGGAACATCCTTGGGATCCCCTGGAATGCCCCAGGAATTGCTGTAATCCCCCTGGAATGCCCCCAGGATCCCTGGGAATCCCCTGGAATCCGCCGGAATCCCCCAGAATCCCCCTGGAATGCCCCCAGAATCCCCCTGGATCCCCTGGAATGCCCCCTGGAATGGCCCAGAATCCCTTGGAACACCCTTGGGATCCCCTGGAATCCCCCTGGGATCCCCCAGAACATCCTTGGGATCCCTTATCCCCCTGGAATCCCCCTGGAATCCCCTGGAATCCCCCCAGGATCCCCTGGAATCCCCTGGAATGCCCCCAGGATCGTTGTAATCCCCCATGAATCCCCCTGGAATGCCCCCAGGATCCCCTGGAATCCCCCTGGAATGGCCCAGAATCCCCCTGGAATGCCCCTGGAATGCCCTGGAATCGCCCAGAATCCCCGTGGAATCCCCCGGAATCCCCTGGAACACCCTTGGGATCCCCTGGAATGCCCCCAGGATCCCCTGGAATCCCCCAGGAATGCCCCCAGAATCCCCCTGGAATCCCCCAGGAATGCCCCCAGAATCCCTTGGAACACCCTTGGGATCCCCTGGAATGCCCCCGGATCCCCCAGAACCCCCCTGGATCCCCGGGAATCACCCAGAATCCCCCTGGAATGCCCCCAGGATCCCCCGGGAATCCCCCAGAATCCCCTGGAATGGCCCAGAATCCCCCTGGAATCCCCCTGGAATGCCCCAGAACCCCCAGCACCCCCTGGAATGCCCCCCGGAACCCCCCGGAACCCCGCGGGAGCCGGCCCCACCTGGATGGAGTTGCCCTGGTACTTGTGGTACTCGGTGTTGGCCTTGAGGTCGTCGATGTCGATGGTGGGCAGCCCCGAGATGAGCAGCTCCAGCTCCTGCTCCGTGAAGATGGAGATGAGGCGCTTGGGGATGATCTCGTAGAAGCCTTCCAGGAACGCCGCCAGCTGCTTCCGGATGGCGCCTGCGGGATTTGGGGGGGTCAGGAAGGTCCTGGGAGCCCCCCCCGAGCCCCCCCGGCCCCGGCGCTCACCGGTCATGCGCATCTGGCACACGAGGTGCACGTACTCCTTCTTGTTCTCCTCCGTCACCAGCACGTTGGCCCCGTTGGGCTTCAGGTCCCGCACCTCGCACACCCCGAATTCCTGCACCTGGGGGGGCACAAGGGGTCAGCAGGGCATGGGGGGGATGTCCCTGAACCTCAAACACCCCAAATTCCTGATCCTGGGGGGCACAGGGGGTCAGCAGGGCATGGGGGGATGTCCTTGAACCTCAAACACCCCGAATTCCTGCACCTGGGGGGCACAGGGGGTCAGCAGGGCATGGGGGGATGTCCTTGAACCTCAAACACCCCGAATTCCTGCACCTGGGGGGCACAGGGGGTCAGCAGGGCATGGGGGGATGTCCTTGAACCTCAAACACCCCAAATTCCTGATCCTGGGGGGCACAGGGGGTCAGCAGGGCATGGGGGGATGTCCTTGAACCTCAAACACCCCAAATTCCTGATCCTGGGGGGCACAGGGGGTCAGCAGGGCATGGGGGGACACCCCCAGACCTCAAACACCCCGAATTCCTGATCCTGGGGGGGCACAGGGGGTCAGCAGGGCATGAGGGGACATCCCTGAACCTCAAACACCCCGAATTCCTGATCCTGCGGTGTCACCCGGGTCACAGAACAGGTCCCCAGGACAAGAGGGTGTCACCCCTGGGGTGTGAGCAGTGAGGGGACACCCCAGGGACAGAAGGGACACCCCCAAACCAGGGGGACACCTCAGGAGGGGAGGGGCCCCTCCCTGGGACCCTCCTGGGCAGCAATGGGGGCCCCCGGTGTTGGTTTTTGGGGGGTCCCCCGTGCCCTGGGGGGGTTCAGGGGGGGTCCCCACCTCGGTGCTGAAGGTGAGGTCGTAGCCCAGCGTGGAGACGTCGTTCTCCAGCAGGTACACGAGGCCCTGGTAGAAGTGATAGTCCTCGCTCTCCATGTCCGTGTACCTGGGGGGCAGCGGGGGCAGCGCCCCAAAAACGGGGTGAGACCCCCCGGGGAGCACCAAAAACGGGGTGAGACCCCCCGGGGAGCACCAAAAATGGGGTGAGACCCCCCCAGGGAGCCCCAAAAACGGGGTCAGACCCTGCTGGGAGCACCAAAAATGGGGTGAGATCACCCGGGGAGCACCAAAAATGGGGTGAGACCCCCCCAGGGAGCACCAAAAGTGGGGTGAGACCCCCAGGGAGCACCAAAAACGGGGTGAGATCCCCAAGGGAGCACCAAAAATGGGGTGAGACCCTGCCAGGGAGCTCCAGCCCCCCAGACACTCCCCGGTTGCCCCCTTACCGCACGGACTTGCCCAGGATGTGTTTGCAGAAGGAGCGGGTGAAGCAGCACTGCAGCACCCCACACCCCTCTGAGGGGACCCAGCACCCCATAAACGGCTCCAAACCTCCTGAAGGGGCTCCAGCACCCCACAAACACAATCCCACACCCCTCTAAGGGCATCCAGCACCCCATAAACGGCTCCAGCACCCCACAAACACAATCCCACACCCCTCTGAGGGGACCCAGCACCCCATAAACGGCTCCAGCACCCCACAAACTCTGCCCCACACCCCTGCGAGGGCAT